>NC_086454.1:355174709-355469709 GCF_028390025.1 Pseudophryne corroboree | reverse complement strand
ACTATCTCTTTATCAACCAGTGTACAGTGCGGTAGTTCACGGCTGTGGCTACCTCTGTGTCGGCACTCGGCAGGCAGTCCGTCCAACCATAATTGTATTATAATATATACCACCTAACCGTGGTTTTTTTTTCATTCTTTATACCGTCGTCATACTAGTTGTTACGAGTATACTACTATCTCTTTATCAACCAGTGTACAGTGCGGTAGTTCACGGCTGTGGCTACCTCTGTGTCGGCACTCGGCAGGCAGTCCGTCCAACCATAATTGTATTATAATATATACCACCTAACCGTGGTTTTTTTTTCATTCTTTATACCGTCGTCATACTAGTTGTTACGAGTATACTACTATCTCTTTATCAACCAGTGTACAGTGCGGTAGTTCACGGCTGTGGCTACCTCTGTGTCGGCACTCGGCAGGCAGTCCGTCCAACCATAATTGTATTATAATATATACCACCTAACCGTGGTTTTTTTTTCATTCTTTATACCGTCGTCATACTAGTTGTTACGAGTATACTACTATCTCTTTATCAACCAGTGTACAGTGCGGTAGTTCACGGCTGTGGCTACCTCTGTGTCGGCACTCGGCAGGCAGTCCGTCCATCCATAATTGTATTATATACCACCTAACCGTGGTTTTTTTATACCACCTAACCGTGGCAGTCCGTCCATAATTGTATACTAGTATCCAATCCATCCATCTCCATTGTTTACCTGAGGTGCCTTTTAGTTCTGCCTATAAAATATGGAGAACAAAAAAGTTGAGGTTCCAAAATTAGGGAAAGATCAAGATCCACTTCCACCTCGTGCTGAAGCTGCTGCCACTAGTCATGGCCGAGACGATGAAATGCCAGCAACGTCGTCTGCCAAGGCCGATGCCCAATGTCATAGTACAGAGCATGTCAAATCCAAAACACCAAATATCAGAAAAAAAAGGACTCCAAAACCTAAAATAAAATTGTCGGAGGAGAAGCGTAAACTTGCCAATATGCCATTTACCACACGGAGTGGCAAGGAACGGCTGAGGCCCTGGCCTATGTTCATGGCTAGTGGTTCAGCTTCACATGAGGATGGAAGCACTCAGCCTCTCGCTAGAAAACTGAAAAGACTCAAGCTGGCAAAAGCACCGCAAAGAACTGTGCGTTCTTTGAAATCCCAAATC
The DNA here is from genome assembly GCF_028390025.1 of Pseudophryne corroboree. NCBI lineage: Eukaryota > Metazoa > Chordata > Amphibia > Anura > Myobatrachidae > Pseudophryne > Pseudophryne corroboree. Next base: position 355,468,543 of record NC_086454.1, on the reverse strand, counting down.
CACAAGGAGAGTCCAATTGTGTCGGTTGCGATGCCTGACCTTCCCAACACTGGACGTGAAGAGCATGCGCCTTCCACCATTTGCACGCCCCCTGCAAGTGCTGGAAGGAGCACCCGCAGTCCAGTTCCTGATAGTCAGATTGAAGATGTCAGTGTTGAAGTACACCAGGATGAGGAGGATATGGGTGTTGCTGGCGCTGGGGAGGAAATTGACCAGGAGGATTCTGATGGTGAGGTGGTTTGTTTAAGTCAGGCACCCGGGGAGACACCTGTTGTCCGTGGGAGGAATATGGCCGTTGACATGCCAGGTGAAAATACCAAAAAAATCAGCTCTTCGGTGTGGAGGTATTTCACCAGAAATGCGGACAACAGGTGTCAAGCCGTGTGTTCCCTTTGTCAAGCTGTAATAAGTAGGGGTAAGGACGTTAACCACCTCGGAACATCCTCCCTTATACGTCACCTGCAGCGCATTCATAATAAGTCAGTGACAAGTTCAAAAACTTTGGGTGACAGCGGAAGCAGTCCACTGACCAGTAAATCCCTTCCTCTTGTAACCAAGCTCACGCAAACCACCCCACCAACTCCCTCAGTGTCAATTTCCTCCTTCCCCAGGAATGCCAATAGTCCTGCAGGCCATGTCACTGGCAAGTCTGACGAGTCCTCTCCTGCCTGGGATTCCTCCGATGCATCCTTGCGTGTAACGCCTACTGCTGCTGGCGCTGCTGTTGTTGCCGCTGGGAGTCGATGGTCATCCCAGAGGGGAAGTCGTAAGCCCACTTGTACTACTTCCAGTAAGCAATTGACTGTTCAACAGTCCTTTGCGAGGAAGATGAAATATCACAGCAGTCATCCTACTGCAAAGCGGATAACTGAGTCCTTGACAACTATGTTGGTGTTAGACGTGCGTCCGGTATCCGCTGTTAGTTCACAGGGAACTAGACAATTTATTGAGGCAGTGTGCCCCCGTTACCAAATACCATCTAGGTTCCACTTCTCTAGGCAGGCGATACCGAGAATGTACACGGACGTCAGAAAAAGACTCACCAGTGTCCTAAAAAATGCAGTTGTACCCAATGTCCACTTAACCACGGACATGTGGACAAGTGGAGCAGGGCAGGGTCAGGACTATATGACTGTGACAGCCCACTGGGTAGATGTATGGACTCCCGCCGCAAGAACAGCAGCGGCGGCACCAGTAGCAGCATCTCGCAAACGCCAACTCTTTCCTAGGCAGGCTACGCTTTGTATCACCGCTTTCCAGAATACGCACACAGCTGAAAACCTCTTACGGCAACTGAGGAAGATCATCGCGGAATGGCTTACCCCAATTGGACTCTCCTGTGGATTTGTGGCATCGGACAACGCCAGCAATATTGTGTGTGCATTAAATATGGGCAAATTCCAGCACGTCCCATGTTTTGCACATACCTTGAATTTGGTGGTGCAGAATTTTTTTAAAAACGACAGGGGCGTGCAAGAGATGCTGTCGGTGGCCAGAAAAATTGCGGGACACTTTCGGCGTACAGGCACCACGTACAGAAGACTGGAGCACCACCAAAAGCTACTGAACCTGCCCTGCCATCATCTGAAGCAAGAAGTGGTAACGAGGTGGAATTCAACCCTCTATATGCTTCAGAGGTTGGAGGAGCAGCAAAAGGCCATTCAAGCCTATACAATTGAGCACGATATAGGAGATGGAATGCACCTGTCTCAAGTGCAGTGGAGAATGATTTCAACGTTGTGCAAGGTTCTGATGCCCTTTGAACTTGCCACACGTGAAGTCAGTTCAGACACTGCCAGCCTGAGTCAGGTCATTCCCCTCATCAGGCTTTTGCAGAAGAAGCTGGAGGCATTGAAGAAGGAGCTAACACGGAGCGATTCCGCTAGGCATGTGGGACTTGTGGATGCAGCCCTTAATTCGCTTAACAAGGATTCACGGGTGGTCAATCTGTTGAAATCAGAGCACTACATTTTGGCCACCGTGCTCGATCCTAGATTTAAAGCCTACCTTGGATCTCTCTTTCCGGCAGACACAGGTCTGCTGGGGTTGAAAGACCTGCTGGTGACAAAATTGTCAAGTCAAGCGGAACGCGACCTGTCAACATCTCCTCCTTCACATTCTCCCGCAACTGGGGGTGCGAGGAAAAGGCTCAGAATTCCGAGCCCACCCGCTGGCGGTGATGCAGGGCAGTCTGGAGCGACTGCTGATGCTGACATCTGGTCCGGACTGAAGGACCTGACAACGATTACGGACATGTCGTCTACTGTCACTGCATATGATTCTCTCAACATTGATAGAATGGTGGAGGATTATATGAGTGACCGCATCCAAGTAGGCACGTCACACAGTCCGTACTTATACTGGCAGGAAAAAGAGGCAATTTGGAGGCCCTTGCACAAACTGGCTTTATTCTACCTAAGTTGCCCTCCCACAAGTGTGTACTCCGAAAGAGTGTTTAGTGCCGCCGCTCACCTTGTCAGCAATCGGCGTACAAGGTTACATCCAGAAAATGTGGAGAAGATGATGTTCATTAAAATGAATTATAATCAATTCCTCCGCGGAGACATTGACCAGCAGCAATTGCCTCCACAAAGTACACAGGGAGCTGAGATGGTGGATTCCAGTGGGGACGAATTGATAATCTGTGAGGAGGGGGATGTACACGGTGATATATCGGAGGGTGAAGATGAGGTGGACATCTTGCCTCTGTAGAGCCAGTTTGTGCAAGGAGAGATTAATTGCTTCTTTTTGGGGGGGGGGTCCAAACCAACCCGTCATATCAGTCACAGTCGTGTGGCAGACCCTGTCACTGAAATGATGGGTTGGTTAAAGTGTGCATGTCCTGTTTTGTTTATACAACATAAGGGTGGGTGGGAGGGCCCAAGGATAATTCCATCTTGCACCTCTTTTTTCTTTTCTTTTTCTTTGCATCATGTGCTGATTGGGGAGGGTTTTTTGGAAGGGACATCCTGCGTGACACTGCAGTGCCACTCCTAGATGGGCCCGGTGTTTGTGTCGGCCACTAGGGTCGCTAATCTTACTCACACAGCTACCTCATTGCGCCTCTTTTTTTCTTTGCGTCATGTGCTGTTTGGGGAGGGTTTTTTGGAAGGGACATCCTGCGTGACACTGCAGTGCCACTCCTAGATGTGCCCGGTGTTTGTGTCGGCCACTAGGGTCGCTAATCTTACTCACACAGCTACCTCATTGCGCCTCTTTTTTTCTTTGCGTCATGTGCTGTTTGGGGAGGGTTTTTTGGAAGGGACATCCTGCGTGACACTGCAGTGCCACTCCTAGATGGGCCCGGTGTTTGTGTCGGCCACTAGGGTCGCTAATCTTACTCACACAGTCAGCTACCTCATTGCGCCTCTTTTTTTCTTTGCGTCATGTGCTGTTTGGGGAGGGTTTTTTGGAAGGGCCATCCTGCGTGACACTGCAGTGCCACTCCTAGATGGGCCCGGTGTTTGTGTCGGCCACTAGGGTCGCTAATCTTACTCACACAGCTACCTCATTGCGCCTCTTTTTTTCTTTGCGTCATGTGCTGTTTGGGGAGGGTTTTTTGGAAGGGACATCCTGCGTGACACTGCAGTGCCACTCCTAGATGGGCCCGGTGTTTGTGTCGGCCACTAGGGTCGCTAATCTTACTCACACAGTCAGCTACCTCATTGCGCCTCTTTTTTTCTTTGCGTCATGTGCTGTTTGGGGAGGGTTTTTTGGAAGGGCCATCCTGCGTGACACTGCAGTGCCACTCCTAGATGGGCCCGGTGTTTGTGTCGGCCACTAGGGTCGCTAATCTTACTCACACAGCTACCTCATTGCGCCTCTTTTTTTCTTTGCGTCATGTGCTGTTTGGGGAGGGTTTTTTGGAAGGGACATCCTGCGTGACACTGCAGTGCCACTCCTAGATGGGCCCGGTGTTTGTGTCGGCCACTAGGGTCGCTTATCTTACTCACACAGCGACCTCGGTGCAAATTTTAGGACTAAAAATAATATTGTGAGGTGTGAGGTATTCAGAATAGACTGAAAATGAGTGTAAATTATGGTTTTTGAGGTTAATAATACTTTGGGATCAAAATGACCCCCAAATTCTATGATTTAAGCTGTTTTTTAGTGTTTTTGGAAAAAAACACCCGAATCCAAAACACACCCGAATCCGACAAAAATAATTCGGTGAGGTTTTGCCAAAACGCGTTCGAACCCAAAACACGGCCGCGGAACCGAACCCAAAACCAAAACACAAAACCCGAAAAATTTCAGGCGCTCATCTCTACTGGCAGCACAGGGGCATCATTTATAAATGTGGGTGGTATTGATTTAATGTAGGGACTGGTTTGGCGAAGGGAGGCCTAAAGTGTGCAGTTGTTGCTGTGGTTACCAGAACATAAACAGTATTGACTCCTTATTCAACAGGGCCCCAACATTCCAGAATCCAGCCAAGATGCAAGAGAGGGTCCCGTCATAATTTTGCCATGGGGCTCAGACTTTTCTAGTTATGACTAAGGGCCTAATTCAGACCTGATCGCTGTGCTGCAAATTTGCAGAGGTTTGCAAGCAGATAGTCGCCACCCAGGGAGAGTGAAAACCCGCCCCGTGCAAGTGTGCAAATGCATGCGTACGCCATGCAAAAATTCCGCTAGACAGCGGACAGCTGCAAATCTGTTCGCACCACACTCACCATCTAAGGATTTTTCCAGTCCGTGCAGTCTGAGCGTAGCCCAGGCCAGAGCTGACGTCACACACCCGCCCTTAAAACGTTTGGTTACATGCGGTGAGGTCAGTGGCTGGGGATGCACTGGCAGCTAAACATCAACCCCCCCCCCCCTTCCCGATTGAGGAAAAAGAAGTGTAGTCCCCTACACACCACTAAAATCAGCACCAGGCAGAACCAGCCAGGGGGGATAATGCCATAGCAGGGGAGATACTTAGTGTGGGGTCCCCCTTCCATAACATTAAAGAGCCCCCAAGCCAGTCAGCCTAGGGCTGGAATTCCTCGGAAAGCCGGGCCCCAAAAAAATTAATATGGGGTCCTCCCGAGCAACAACCAGCACTGGGCGGTTCTAGTCCTATACCTGGTCCAAATTATGTGATTTGTTGAGTACAACCAAGAAATTAATATTTCCACAATGTAAACATATTTGTTAAAAACATGTAAAAATACATAATATCACTCAATAAACTGTATATCTTTAAAAATTGTTTCTATTTATTTCCGGATATATAGTCAATCCATAAACACCCAACGCGTTTCGTCATTCAAGACTTCATCAGGGGTATACAAAAAAAATCGATGTTAATTAATTAGCCCAGTGCTATGCACCGCACCCCTGGTGGCGGTGGGTGCGGGGTTCATCATTGTATGCTAATATTGTTTTTTACAGGTGGCCTACAGGTCCCAGCAAACCTGCCCCAGCATGCTGGCACTTGGAGAACCACAATTGCCAGCATTCCCGGACATAAAGGGCCCGCTGGCAACTGTAGTCCACCTGTAAAGAAAATACAAAAAAAAAAAAACCCAACACTGTCTTTAAAAAAAAGTTTTATTACTCAGGTTCTTCACCTGGGGGCGGCGGCCTTTAAGCTCGTGGCTTCCGGCGTCTTCACCTGGGGGGGCACCACCTCCCCAGGACTTCCAGCGTCTTTACCTAGTGGGCGACAGCCTTTAAGCTCTTTTGCATAGCCGCCGCCCATCCATGACTTCCACGGCGTCTTCTTTCTTCAGGAGCTCTTCTCTGCTCCTCCTCCGCCGTCGGACTGACGCCGCTGCCTCGCACTGACTTATATAAGTCAGCAGGAAGGGGCGGGACTATGATGTGGCGAGGCGTGATTGGCTCGCGGTGGCCATCTTGAATGTAAAAAATTTACGCTGAGGCCCCATTTTTGAAACTGGTACCACTCCGCTGCCAAACTCTGCAGAATGGCAGGCAGGGACCTTGCCTGCCGCGTCCTGCCGCAACCGCCGCCTGCACCTTCGCCGCATCCCACCGCTCGCACCTCCGCCGCTTCCCCCCACCGCCACCCCTGCCCGCACCTCAGCCGCATCCTGCTGTCGAGCCCACCAAGTGATGACAGCGGATCCAGTGACCGATCCGCTGGCCAATCACTGTGGCCTCACTGACAGGGGCGTGCTTTCATGGGTTGAAAGCACGTCCCTGTGTGAAAGCAGCACCTCTAATGGTGCCTCTAATGGTGCCGCTTTCCTATGTAATTTCAATGGGCCTTTACTGCCCATGGTTTGGCCCCGCCCGCGCCCGCCCCTCGCTCCCATACCTTTCCCATTCACAACGGGAGGCACCATGATCGGTGCCTCCCAAAAATATTTAACACCGTGATATGATTAGAATAATAAAGGAGATACTTATGAAACAGAATATGTGTCATAAGTATCTTCTTTGTATTATTTCAATCATTAATGACAGGGGAGGCACCGCCTCCTACCTCCCCTGCCTCCCCTGACTGCACATCCCTGGTTTTCCTGACACTCCCAGAAAACAGCCAGTTACCACCCCCAAACGTCCTCTTCCTGTCAATCACCCTGCGTACGCCTAGCGATGTAAATTTTTGCACCACTCTGTCGCTGTTTGGCGTCACGCCTGCGCATTGCGGTGCATTCGCAGTCATTCGATGATCGGCCGCTGTGCGATTTCGCACAACAGCGAACAGGTCTGAATTAGGCCCTAAATTGCATGGGGTAGATGTAAGGTGTATGTGGATTGCATCACTGCTATGCTTTAGTCATACAGAAAATGTTTTGTTACACAGGAAGTTTTTGTTACTACAGGAAGTTCTGCTGCAGCTATTGTTCATCATGACTTACAGCTAGTAAAGTTACACTTCTGCAGTTCTCCAGAGCCCCATGGTGATTTGCACACAGACTACTTTACAGGTGGTCCTAAATTAAAATAAGAAAGGATTTGGAGGTTTATTTGTCAAGAAGTTTTTTTTTAATAAAAAAATATGCAATAACACACCAGTTTTCAGTTATTTTTGCCACTGAATTTAATAGCAAGTGCGACCTATGCAGACCTAGGCGTAAGATAAAAAAAAATACATCTGTTTGGTGGGGTATATTACGTAACCGGTGTAAGGAAGGTGCGTTTGCACACTGATGAGGATGACTCACAGCAATGCAGACGCGGTCAGTCATGTCTCGACGCATATGGACTACATGATTGTCCCGGCCTGCGCTACCTTAGAGCGCTATTATATGAGCGGTTTTCAGCTCTCCATCTGCCGTTTTGTGTTTTCTTCCCCATTATCAGCAACTGACAGACAGAATACTCAGAGCTCTGTTTATTTCATCCCATCATCCAAGTTAATTAGTGCTGTATCACTGCAGAACAATTTCCAGGGACGAAGCCAAGGCACTGGAGTACGGTAACTGTCTCTGAGGTATCTCATCACGGGATATCCAAAATCTACCTGCCGCCTACACACAGCGCAGGCAGGCAATCTGTGAGCTGATCCAGAGTCACTGAGGCACGAGGCACTATTCTGGTGACCGCAGCTGCTGTTTAGCAATAGAGCATGAGCACATATCTGCGGCATGCAGACAACAGAAATACACAGAAGCAAGATAATGCAGAAAAGCAATGTAAACTATACATGGAGGTGTACAGCGCAACCCCTTCTCCTTCTAACCTTCATATATGATAAATACGGGCAAATGCAGGATTTGTAGGGAGGGGGTTGCGTACATGATAATTTTATTTTAATACCCACTTTCAGAGTTTACTGCTTTGCATGTGCATTACAGAGTTACATAACATATACTGTATATATATATAAATAAAAACAGAACATAAATACACTGCTCAAAAAAAAAAAGGGAACACTTAAACAACACAATGTAACTCCAAGTCAATCACACTTCTGTGAAATCAAGCTGTCCACTTAGGAAGCAACACTGATTGACAATCAATTTCACATGCTGTTGTGCAAATGGAATAGACAACAGGTGGAAATTATAGGCAATTAGCAAGACACCCCCAATAAAGGAGTTGTTCTGCAGGTGGTGACCACAGACCCCTTCTCAGCTCCTATGCTTTCTGGCTGATGTTTTGGTCACTTTTGAAAGCTGGCGGTGCTTTCACTCTAGTGGTAGCATGAGACGGAGTCTACAACCCACACAAGTGGCTCAGGTAGTGCAGCTCATCCAGGATGGCACATCAATGCGAGCTGTGGCAAGAAGGTTTGCTGTGTCTGTCAGCGTAGTGTCCAGAGCATGGAGGCGCTACCAGGAGACAGGCCAGTACATCAGGAGACGTGGAGGAGGCCGTAGGAGGGCAACAACCCAGCAGCAGGACCGCTACCTCCGCCTTTGTGCATGGAGGAACAGGAGGAGCACTGCCAGAGCCCTGCAAAATGACCTCCAGCAAGCCACAAATGTGCATGTGTCTACTCAAACGATCAGAAACAGACTCCATGAGGGTGGTATGAGGGCCCGACGTCCACAGGTGGGAGTTGTGCTTACAGCCCAACACCGTGCAGGACGTTTGGCATTTGCCAGAGAACACCAAGATTGGCAAATTCGCCACTGGCGCCCTGTGCTCTTCACAGATGAAAGCAGGTTCTCACTGAGCACATGTGACAGATGTGACAGAGTCTGGAGACGCCAAGGAGAACGTTCTGCTGCCTGCAACATCCTCCAGCATGACCGGTTTGGCAGTGGGTCAGTAATGTTGTGGGGTGGCATTTCTTTGGGGGGCCGCACAGCCCTCCATGTGCTCGCCAGAGGTAGCCTGACTGCCATTAGGCACCGAGATGAGATCCTCAGACCCCTTGTGAGACCATATGCTGTTGCGGTTGGCCCTGGGTTCCTCCTAATGCAAGACAATGCTAGACCTCATGTGGCTGGAGTGTGTCAGCAGTTCCTGCAAGATGAAGGCATTGATGCTATGGACTGCCCCGCCCGTTCCCCAGACCTGAATCCAATTGAGCACATCTGGGACATCATGTCTCGCTCCATCCACCAACACCACATTGCACCACAGACTGTCCAGGAGTTGGCGGATGCTTTAGTTCAGGTCTGGGAGGAGATCCATCAGGAGACCATCCACCACCTCATCAGGAGCATGCCTAGGCATTGTAGGGAGGTCATCAGTGGCGGATCCAGGGGGGGGGGGGGGGGCACTCGGGCCCGTGCCCCCCCTGTCATTTGCGGCCTCCGTGTGTCCCATCCCCCCCCCGCGCAGAGAGATGACGGGCGCCCGCTGAGATTGTGTTACCAGCGGGCGCCCGTCTCCCTGCACAGCGGCAGCCGGAGGCAGGAGCTCAGTACTGAGCTCCGGCTTCCGGCGCTGTCACTGTGCAGCGTGCGCTATGAGAGAGACGTCAGTCATGACGTCTCTCTCATAGTGCTTACTGAGGAGCGGACGCCCAGGGAGGAGGAGGACTGCAGCGGCGCGGGAACGGGGCTCGGTAAGTATGTTTTTTTTCTTAATGCAGCGGGGGCATCTACGGGGGACATTACTACTGGGGGGCATCAACAAGGGGCATTACTACTGGGGGGGGCATTATATCTGGGGGCATCTACTGGGGGCATCAGTACTGGGGGGTCAACTATTGGGGGCAGCTACTGGGGGACATTTTTACTGGGGGCCATCTACTGGGGGCATTATTACTGGGGGGCATCTACTGGGGGCATTACTACTGGGGGATCATCTATTGGGGGCAGCTACTGGGGGCATTATTACTGGGGGGCAGCTACTGGGGGCATTATTACTGGGGGACAGCTACTGGGGGCATTGCTACTGGGGGGTCATCTATTTGGGCAAAGTCCTAGGGGGCATTACTACTGGGGGCAAACTACTGGAGGACATCATTACTGGGGGGCATCTACTGGGGGCAAACTACTGGGGGACATTATTACTGGGGGCCAACTACAAAGGTGCTAACTACTGGGGGCATACTACAGGAGAGCATTACTACTGGCGGCTTAACTACAGGGACATTACTACTTGGGGGCTAAACTACAGGGGGGCCAGACTACTGGGGGCATAACTACAGGGGCCAAACTACTGGGGGATAACTACAGGGGCCAAACTACTGGGGGCATTACTACTGGAGGCTAAACTATAAGGGGGGCATAACTACAGGGGCTAAACTACAATGGGGCAAACTACAGGGGGGCATTACTACTGGTGGCTAAACTAGTGGGGGCATTACCACTGGGAGGCTAAACTAAAGGGGGGGTAAACTACTGGGGTCATAACTGCAGGGGCATTACCACTGGGGGCATTACTACAGGCAACATTACTACTGGGGGCAATACGGGCATTGCATAAGGGGCACCACTACTATGGGGTCTATATAAGGGGCACTACCAGTACAGTGGACATTGCATAATGAGCGCTACAACTGTGGGCATTGTATAAGAAGCGCCACCTCACATGCACCGAAGCCGCACGCAAATGTACTTGCCCCTTCCATCATGCCCCCCCTATCATTTTCTTCTGGATCCGGCCCTGGAGGTCATACAGGCACGTGGAGGCCACACACACTACTGAGCCTCATTTTGACTTGTTTTAAGGACATTACATCAAAGTTGGATCAGCCTGTAGTGTGTTTTTCCACTTTAATTTTGAGTGTGACTCCAAATCCAGACCTCCATGGGTTAATAAATGTGATTTCCATTGATAATTTTTGTGTGATTTTGTTGTCAGCACATTCAACTATGTAAAGAACAACGTATTTAATAAGAATATTTCATAAACTTCACACGTCAGATGCATTCGCACGCCACTCAAGCACACTTATCCTAATAAATAAAGACACAACAACCGTAATTGGCGTGAAAGGGGTCAGCTTTTTATTTTGACTGAGAGGAAGGCCTATTAATACTAAAACTAAAAATGCAGACTTCCCTCTCTAACTAAGGTGGTGGGGAGAAGAACGGTTAAGCATGATAAACAACTTAATAAGGGTGATCCAAAATTATATGACAAAATAGAGCAATAAACATATGAGTGTGAGGGGGCCTTCTGCCCCAGATGTTCCGGGATCGGCCTCCTGCCTCCATCCCGAGCAATAAAAACATATGTGTGAGGGGGCCTTCTGCCCCAGATGTTCCAGGATCGGCCTCCTGCCTCCATCCCAGACATCGGAAATCCAAAATCCAAGGCCAGGGGTCGACCTTCTGCCACTACCCCTGCCCACCAACAGTTGTAGGGACGGAGGTACGCTCCGCCCCTACGGGGTAAAAAATTGGGCCTCCGGCCCCGATATCCACATATGTTTATGATCTATCATATGGGCCCACCAGGTATGGTGGTGCCATTAATTAATACTAAGACTATAAAATACCTAAAAGTTCACCCGAACTTACTAACAATAAACTCCTTAAGTTAAACTAAAATAACCGTTCAGAAACCGGCCAACTGCCAGGTTACCAACCTGCCACCGCCACCGAACCGAAAACTCAACTCAACTAAACAAAGCATAACACGAAGAAAACTCAACTCAACTCAAACTAAAGAAAACAGAACACGAAGCTAAATAGACTGCAAGACCCGGCGCACCAGATCATTGCCACCCACATGCAGGACCAGAAAAAGCGGATACCCGAATCGGCCGACTGCCGACATCAGCCAATCCCACAGGCCGTCCCAGCGGAGGCCTCCACGCCCCAACCAGCAGCTCCGGAAACCGGATCGTGTCGCAAGCCAGAGCCGACACCGACGAGGGAATGGCCGACAAGCCATATAAAGCGCGGATCTAGCCGCCTTCCTGCAAAAGAAGGGTGTGACTGAGGTTGATAAACGAAATATAGTATGGAGAAAAATGGTAACCTAACCCCCGTCCCTAACAGGGGGAAAGGGGGGGGGGGGGGTCGCCCAATTTGACTTGAGGCAAAAACGCAAAACTTCGTCAGCCGGCAACAGCCGTAATTAAAACCAACGATAAAACAAAAATTCCTCAAGGCCCCCGCAGTCGCAAAGTGCAACTGCGACGAGCAGCTAATCCTCAAAAGGGGCGCACTGGGAGGAAAAGGCCTGATATAGCGCCTGACTGCACCAGACCTCCACCTACCCAGTGCCCTTACTTCGACTGCGGACCAACCCGCCGCAGCAGCAGCTGAAGCAGCGCCGATGCGGAAAGAGAGAGTCCCACAGTCGGCCGGAGATAGACCTCGGTATAAAATACAGCGTCCCAAAACCGACCGGAATTGAGATATGGTCAACAGGGAACCGTCACTATGGACGAGCCACTCGGAAGGCGTTGGAGGCCGTACGGACGGATAAGACCGGGCCGCGGTAACTGGACAAATGCCCCGCACACGAGCCCGACCCATCCAAACCCACTGCCCCCTGCCGACTACGTCAGTCTTGGAGCGCTGAATCCCACACCGCAAACCGTCGGGGCGTACATCGACGTAGGCCGCCAGTAGGGGCGAGGCAGAAGTCCGAAAAACGGCCACCACCTCGCCCACCCTGAACGCACCGATAAAAGCAATCGTAAAGGCCATCATGAAGAGGCGAACTTCATACCCTGAAAAGCAAATACCCCGTAGGGATCCAAAAATGCGCCTCAACAAAGACCCAGTGATTGGTCGGCGATCGTCCGGCCGGGACGGGATCGCCCGAGCCCATCCCTTCAACACCCTCCGGAGGGAAAAAGGACTGAGTAAAGTCCTCCTCTCCCCGAAGCTGCAGAAAGTAATATATATCCGCTAGAATCCTACCAACCTACGCCCGCGAAAACACGTTGGTGTACAAAACCCAGATGTAATCTAAAAGTAAGTAGGTCTTACCACCATGGCCCCTCTCCAGAAGGAAGCGACTCCACCGCTTCCAGGCGGCCAAAGAAGCCGCAAAAGTTGCAGGGGCCAACGACCTGTGGGCTAAATCCTCCAATCCGGGCGGATAACCTGCCACACATAAGCAGGACATGAGTCCCCATGGATTAGAGCTGCAGGAGCCAAGCGCCTAAACCGCTGCCAGTCGCCGCGAGAAAGGGCATCAGCAATTTCATCACGCACTCCCGGGACATGCTTGGCTCGCAACGTAATGGTGTTCACCAAGCATAGCAAGACTATCTGCGCAAGGACCCGCAGGACAGGCAAGGACGTGAACTTCTGCCGGTTTATGGCAAAAACCACGCCCAAGTTGTCGCACCAGAAGATGACCTGTGTGCTACGTAGGGCATCGCACCACAACTCCGATGCGACCAGAATGGGAAAAATATCCAGAAACAGCATGTGTGCCGTGAGGTCACGAAACCGGGCACGCGGCCAAGGAGACGCACACCATCGGCCAGCGAAAGAAGCTCCGAAACCGAAAGCACCAAAGGCGTCCGTGAAAAGCTCCAGGGACGTGTTAGACATGACCGCCTCTTGCCAAATACAGACGCCGTGGAAACGAACTAGAAATTCGTCCCAAAGATGTAAATCCCTCCGGATTTCGAGTGATAACCCAAGAAAATGATGCGACCGGACCCCGAAGTGTGCGAAGAGGGCCGACGTACACCGCAGCAAGTAGACGTAGCGAACAGAGTCCGGTGGGCCGATCAAAAGAAAAAAGTCCAAGTAGTGCAAAATTCCCTGCTCGCCCGTAGTCTGCTCCAGACACCACTGAAGGAAAGAACTGAATCTTTCGAAGTATGCGCAAGAGATAGAACAACCCATAGATGTCGTAGCCATCGTCCGGTTTAAAACCCATAAATCGAAAGGCGGAAGGGTGCAGCGGAAGGAGACGAAATGCTGACTCGATGTCCCATTAACACATTACTGCCCCCGGACCAAACGATCTAATGGTGTCTATGGCTGAATCAAAAGATAGGTAAACAACCCTGCACTGAACATAAGGGATAGTGTCATTAACCGATGATCCAAGAGGACAGGAAAGATGTTGAATGAGACGAAATTAGCCCGCGGTCCTCTTCAGCTCTATGCCTACGGGGGACAAGACCAAATCTGGTAAGGGGGGGTTCCCGGAAATTGCCTATCATCCTGCCCAACTACACTGCAGCCCCAACCTTCTGCCAGAGCACGTCCGGAAACTCCCGAGCCGAACGCAGGTTCGTACCAGCCCCGGGACCCACCAGTCCATGTATCGGCAAAGGGAAGCCAGAAGCGAAACCCGAGTGTTTGGGCGTCCACCGGCCGCGGGTACCGTCGCAGCCAGGGTATGAGCGCCCAAAGTTTAATGGGGGTGGGGGCTGAGTGACGAAAACGACAGGGCCCCCCCCAGTCACATTGGGCATTATTGAAAGTGAAGCATTTTCTATGCCCCGCGCGCAATTAACCCCCTCGAAAGGCAGCAGAATGAGAGGCAGGTCGGTTTGCCCATCTACTCGCTGTAGCGCCCTCGTCAGTGCTGCTGAACCCTGCGTCAGCTCCGAGCACAATTCCACATCCTTGTTACCGAAGTTATAGATCTGCCACCCGTGCTGTTCGCGCCAGAAGTCCTCAACATAACGTCACCAAGCCGACCATTTGTACTTATGGTACAGCACGTGTATAAGGAACGTTGCTGGTTAGCAGCTGAAAGCAAGGCTTGACGATTGTTGCTAGTAAGAGCACAAATATAGACGTATCGGCCCCGATGGATCCGGTCCCGGACTCGGGGCCTGAGCCCACGTTGCACTGCAGTGTTGGCGCAGTGAACGGTGTCCGACTCCACCGATCCTTGCGAGGCGGAAGTGGGTGAATACCGGCGCTTGCGCCGTCTGCGACGCTTGACCCTGTGCAAGCCGAGTCGGAGGACACACCCTCCGAGGACGTGGAGGCAAGGGAAGAGTCCGTTGCCCGACGCCTGCGCTTGTGTCTACTGCGCTTGCTGGAAACCCTACGCGTACTGCTGCCCCCGCGAGAGGAGCGGGACTGTGTATTTGATCCCAAGCCGCTACGGGGGTAAGCGCGCTCCCCTTGGACCAAGCAGGGTCCGATGAAGACTCACTTGCACGAGAGGGAACTCCGTCCATCCCTGCAGCCTCCGGACGACTTGTGGATGCACCGACCGACTCCATTCCTGACCCGACGTCCACAGCTGGGGAGACAAAAAAGACATTGTTCCCCTGTTCCCCCACTGGTGCCGCAGCCACAGGGAGCGGAGCTGGAGGGCCGGCCGTTCTGCCCGAGGCAGGAGCGGCGCAAAAGTCTGCGCGATGCTATAAGCCCAAGAAACGGTGGACTGCCCCTGTCCCCTGGGCACGGAGGAGAACAAGGGAGCCACCGCCGACACGACCGCGGCGCAAACGGTAGACAAGACGGTGGCGTCCACCAGAGGTGCGGCCGCCGTCGACGTCGCACTAAGCTCATATGTGGCATGCGAGTCCCGCGCCCCACGGGAGGTTCGCAAACCACCCGTCGGGAGCAAGGACCCGGAAGGTGCCGAGCTGTCGGGTAACACGGCATATCCGTACTGCTGCAATATACTCCGCCTGACCCGCCTGCGCCGCGACCTCCTCCTGTCCCGAGCATTGGTCTCAGCACAATATACCGGAGCGCCGTCAGAACTAGAAAAACCCAGCGCACCGTCTGACAGAGGGTTGTCCGCAGCAGCGTCCAAATGATCAGCCCTATGCCGCGGGGGACAGACAGCTCGTTTCCCGCCTGCGCTTGCTGCCCTCCAAAGGAGGGGGGGGCGATTGAGCCGCGGCCGGGCCCCCAGTCAGGGAGCGGCCCAGGGCGCACGGCCACGAGTGGCGGCACTACTTAGCGACGCGCGTGTAACCCCAGAAGGCGGTGGAGCCATGGGCCCAACCATGTCAGGAGAGGCCTGGTGGCCCGTTCCGCCGCGGGCGGACGCGGAGTGTCCCTGTGCGACGGCCCTTGCAAGGTCCGCCGGCGGCACCAACCCATCAGCAGCAGAGAGGGCGAGTCGCACCGCACCGCCGCGGGAGCGCCCCACCCGGCCCTGAACTGGGACATTACCACCTGGCACGGTGGGAGGAGGACTCATATGGGCTCCCCTGGTGCGGACCTGCAATATATTATTATTCGCACGCGCGCGCTGCACGGATTCACCACGTCCGGCAGCCGCGCAACCCCCCAGCCACCCAGTGGAGACTGGGATGTGAGCCAGAGATATACGGTGGGCTGCCCCCACTGGTTAGGTCCGTATTATGTGCAGGGGGGAAGTAGGGGAGAAGGAGGTAGAACAGGAGTAGAATTAGCAGAAGATACAGAAAGAAGTACAGATAAAGAGAGCAGAGATAAAGAGGGGAGGATAAAAATAAGATGCAGTAATAAAAACACTGTAAAATCAGTTGTACTCAACAGTTCCACGGAAAAAGCTGGAAGAGGCAGGATGTCCTGGGTCTGAAGACTATATGTATGTCAGACCGGCCCCTATGCAGAATCCAGCCAATCACAATCCAGGCAGTTTTCCTTCTGTTCCTCCCACAAAAACTGTAACCCCTTCCGTGCCAGAGTGATGCATTAAGAGGCGTGCAGCAGGCCCAGCCGGTGGGTTTATGCTGTTTCGGCCATATTACATGACCTACGCAGTCTTTTATTCAAATCTAGAATGTGTTATTTTAGTGTTCCCTTTATTTTTTTGAGCAGTGTGTATATATATATATGTAAGAAGCCAGATCCTTAATGGCTTTATGTTCTTGCATGGTGACATTGCGGTACAGGCCAGGCGCTGCCTGGTCATACTTTTTCACAGATGAATCTAGCAGTCTGGAAAAGGACTTGATTGCCGCATTACTAGATTGAGGATCAAACGTGGACTTGGATGAAAGCCTGACGCACTGTTCTTGCTCGGGGGGTATAGGATGGTGTTGAAAAAATTCTTTGAGGCGTAAACCCCTGGTGAAACAATGCTGTTCAACGGTCCATTTAAAATCATCGTGTGGGTTGGTGGGGATGAAGGAAAGACCCTTTCTAAGTACCTTTTCCTCCGCATGGGTCAAAACTCTCAACGATAAATTAAATATTAATTCCTCTTCCTGTTCTTGACTTTGAGTGGTGGTTTTCCAGACTCTTTGGTTTTGTCCACCCCTCCTTGTGGGCCTGGGCCTCCTTGTGGCCACCCCTAAAGGGGTATTTTTGGGTGATTTGGATCCAACTGAGTAATTACAGCGAAAGTCACTGTCAGAATTGGAAGAGTGCGTCCATCTCGTGGATCGTGCCCGTCTGTGTCTCAACGATTGGCGTTGTTTCCTGCCGCCCGCGTAGGAAGACTCCGGCATGCCTTGCAACCATCTGTATATGCGGTTATCGTCATAATCGGTACTTACTGTTTGTAGTTTAGATCTCTTGAACGAAATGAGGTCGCGTTTGTAGTTGTCTATTTGGGATTTTAATTTTTCCCACGTGCTGGCATACTGGACATCGTTCAAAACAGATTGATGGTCAAGAGAGTACTGTGTTATGTTGTTTCTATATTTCCTCAATTCTTTCCCTGCTTCTTCGATAACGAGGAGCATGAGGTCCATGCTGCACTTGGTAAGTACTGATATCCACCGATGACAAAACTCAGGGCTATTCCTTCCGATGGTCGGAATGTATTTTACTCTAAACCCTCTGGGAATGCGCTTTGCCCGGAAGTAGTCAGATAATGAAGTCCCATGTAATAGGAAATCGACCTCTTTTTTCTTTAAACGCAATAAAGTGTGGTAAACTTCATCTACCGTGGTGTTGTCCTCATTAGATAGGGTCTCTTCTGTAAATAAAATGGCTGCTGCCTCAGAGTCCGTGAACGCTAGCATGTCGTCAATTGCCACAGACATACTGTGGGCCGCCATAGTGGGCTTAGGCGTCCCAGCCGTGTTCATGCTGGAATATTCGGGGTTAGTCGAAAATGCGGTTACGTTTTGTAATCCGTAATATAGAAAACTGTACAAAGAAAACCCAGTGTCACTGAGTAGGTGATAAGGATAACGGATTGTCAATAATTAAATACTAAAAGTATTTGGGTGCGATGCCGCTGGAGACTGTATGCACAGTCTGAACAATAGAGAACTGAGATAGTCGGCACCCTCTTCACCTAAGACAATTCCCCCGGTGCTTTCCTTCTAGAGGATGTACAAGCTATGGTCTTCTAGAGAGGTGTGTGTGCCAGCCCACTCGCAATGTTGAAAGAACCAGGCGGCACTCGAAGGACTGGTACAAAAAGTGTGTAATAAACAAATCAATCAAGCAAATGGTATAGTTCCGCCAACGTTTCAGCGCCATGCAGGGCGCTTTTTTCAAGGCTGTATGCTGTGAAAACAAAACAGTGCGAACAACGTACCTTTATCAGTGAGTGTGATTCGGACCACACGCTGGAGCTGCGGGAGCTGGCATCCGGCGGGATTTCCGGTGAGTTTGCCTCTCGCGTGGTATATAGCTGTAAACAAACGAGGCGGCACTCGGAGACTTGTAAACAACCAAAACGTGTATTGTAAATGTTCAGAACAATTTGCAAGTGAAACAAGTGATAAATAAATACCATGACTTTCCCCCAAGGACCTCCCCACCGGCGTTCTTCTCTGTCACGCCTCCCGCGGTTCCGCCATTACACTTCCGGCTTTCCTGCATCCGTCGGAAGTGACGTTGCGGGACCCGGCTGCGTGACCTAGGAAAAGCTGTCAACAATAACACACATATTTAAATTTTATAGACACTGACAACTTTACAAAATCGCTAAACATACATAAGATAAATAGCAACAATGAATACTTGTCTCCCTAGTGCACTGTAATCCCGCTGGTGTGAATACACTACACAGTGTCCAGCTGCTGATAACGTGACTTGATGCCTCGCAATAAAAATTGGAGCAAGTAAAGGTCCGCTCAGGGCACCCAGTCACTTTCTACGTTTTACCTTGTGGAGACTTCAGGATTCTGTTCACTGTCACTTGGTCACTTTATCACCATTATTTTGCACTGGTACATTTTGCACAAGATTTTACACTTTTCTAGCATGCCTTCTGCAACAATGGCTGGAGGAGACCACACATCGTTCATGTTGCAATGTGAGACCAGGAGCGGTTCTTGGTGCGGGCAAGCAGTGCCTTCGCCCGGCACGCTGCGGCCTGGGGGGCGCGGCCGCAGTTACCCCGCAGGCACCGCCGCCTACCCGCACCCCGCTCCACGGCTGCAGTAGACGCCGTGGGCTGTGTGGGCGTCCGCTGCAGCTGGCTCCAGGGACAGACACTAGAGGTCAGTATTGACCTCTAGTGTCTGTGCGGCGCTGCTATGGGAGAGACGTCATGACGTCTCTCCCATAGAGAGGAGCCGGTGGCCAGACGGAGCAGCAGCAGCAGCGGTCAGGAAGCAGGAGCGGGGCAGTGGTAAGTATTGTTTTTTTTATTTTTGTGTGTGTGTTTGTAAGCGACGACAGGGGGCAGAGCAACAGGGGGCAGAGCAACAGGGGGCACAACTACTGGGGGCAAAGAAAGAGGGGGCACAACTACTGGGGGCAAAGAAACTGAGCACAACTACTGGGGGCAAAGCAGCAGGGGGCACAACTACTGGGGGCACAGCAACAGGGCACAACTACTGGGGGCAAATCTACAGGGGGCATATCTACAGGGTGCATAGCTACAGGGGGCATAGCTACAGGGGGCACAGCTGCAGGGGGCACATCAACTGGGGGGCACAACTACTTGGGGAAAATCTGGGGGCACAGCTACTGGGAGCATAACTGTGGCCACGCCCCTCCCCTGTGAAGCCACACCCCTGTTTTTTTGTGTGGTTTTTTTGCGCGCACTAACTGTTTTGCCTCGGGGAGGTGGGGGATTTGGGGGGGGCTTGCCAGTGGAAACTTTCGCACTGGGCGCCACAAGGTGTAGAACCGGCCCTGTGTGAGACTTATGATACTCTGAGCTTCTCTGATCTAGAAGCTGAAAATATTTGACATAAGGATTCCGTGTTTACAGAAAAGGAGTGCTCCAGTTCAGAGGAGGTGTTGCGTGAGCTTTTGAAATGAAAGAAATGAGAACTTGATTATTTATATCATAGCCGAACCCTATCGGATTATTACAGAGCTAAGCAGCTTCTCGGAGGGGTCAGAGTGCACAACAGCCCTACAATTGGGAGACGCAATGCCAGCTTTTGCAGGAAATGGATCTCTGCGTTGAACAAGTGCTCCATGGATTTGATTCTTCTCGTAACAGAAGAATCCACGAAGGGAGTACAATGTCCCACAAGAGAAAATGACGGAGTTTGACATTGAGCACTCAGCACCTTTGTCTCCAGCGCAATCAGAGACATCTGGTTGGATAAACTATCAAGTGAATTGGAGCAATACAAAACTGGACTGTTAAAATATAAGTGTGAGAAAATAAACAAAGTCCAATTGGATTATTCACAACACAGAGTTTACAGGTGGTTGGGAGGTCCCACGAGAACGGATCCACAAGACAAGCCACAGAGATTTTATAAACGTAAACCGAGAGTCAGATTCCAAAGTACCTCTGCTAGCGACTCGGAGGATTATAATGTGGCAGGAAAGACAAGCAACGTATGATCCCTTTAGGGGTAAAGACCCGAGCCAGCAACGGTAGCCGCAAACAAAGACCCACAAGAAGGGGTGGCCAAAACCAAAGACAAAGCAAGAAGCAAGCCCCCCGAGGGGTAAAGAAGCATTGATTGTCAACTTATCCACATGTCCCCTCTCTCCTACCTAGGTGAGGGTTTTAAGCAAGGGGGTTATCATCATATGTTCCAACTAACCACCCCAATGCATTTAAATGGAAAGCAGACATGTACAAATTGAACCGCACTTTAAAAATGAAAGAACATTTTGGTAAACAGCAGGTCCATAGTTCAGAGTCCACGCAGTCAGTCCGTGTACAAAAACTGGGGCCAAGGTCCAAATTCGATCCAATTTCTAATAATGCTTCATTAAAGACCTTCCATCGTCTGTTGGAAATTGAGGGGGGTAAACCAGAGACTGGCAAAGTTTATCCCAATCTTTCTTTGGATTAACGGCATGCCCAAAAAGGATTGGGCCAGAGACAGGACATCATTATCCGCAAAGCGGACAAGGAAGGCGCGATAGTGGTCCAAGATACGCAGGATTCCTGAAATGAGTGTGTGAGACAACTTAATAACAGGGAAGTTTATTGCCAACTTGAGGGAGACCCGACACAGACGTATAAATAGCAACTCTTTGATTTACTCAAAATTTCCGGTGATAGTTGATAAAGCTGAATATTTATCTTATATAAAACCCTTTATGAGGTCTAAGAACACTGTACGCTATTTACGTATGAAGTACCGTAAGGGTACGCTCGTTGCGTAACGATCGCTTAACCGTGGTCGAGACGCTCAAGCGTCACGTTCGCTCACGGCCAAGAGATCACAGGCAGGCACGCTATTGGCTGCCGACTAACGTAATGATTCGCTATAGCGTAGCGGACGCTCGGGACCACGAGGAGATCACCAGCGGCGCTGACGCTCACAATGTTAAACCTTTATATCTAAACCATAAACAATGTAATATGCTGTAAAACCTTAGTGTAGAGATAGGGTGTAGATGCAACCTAGTGTAACCTTATTAACTTAAAAGCTGTTTGAGCGTCACCGACGCTCTGAGAATACTAAACACTATAAGAAATACACAGATACCTGGGCTTAGGGTCCAACGCCTAATATATATATATTATGACTGATATACTTGCAAAAGAATTAATACAAATACAAATCATACACTACAATATAACATAGACTACCTAACCGGATAACTACACAGGAAATACAATACAATTACTATTTAAGGGAAAATAAGAGAGAAAGAGGAGAAGAGAGAGAGAGAGATATTGGCCCACAATAACAAGAAGATCAATATAGTTGCGGAGAAAAACTTATGCACAAAGGAAACGATCGCATGCGCCTCTGGACATCCAGCTCCCGATTTTCAGCAATGATAACCGTTGAAGAGTGAGCTGGATGTGATCGGCCTGTCTATTTATGCCCCACACACAATGCAATTCAATGGTCCCTACAATCTCATTGTTCATTGGACACAGGAATTCCTCCTCGCATTATAACAAAAGGTCATAGGTTGATTCATACAGGTGGGCCGTGACTATTTCCAACAGCTCAGGTGGGAGGGAAACTGGGTTTCCCGCCGCATGGATAAGTAAGTGCAAATACAGTAAATGTTCATAAACTTCTTATGTCCATAACTATTCGCACGAGCGATTAATCTGCTTCAAACCAACACCGGAATATTGTTAATTAAATACTCTTCCGATGGGTACTAAACACCACTGTATTACTCCTGTCTGACCCTTCGTATCAAACAAAGAGGGATCTCTCTGTTCACGAACATTCTATATTAACCAAACTTTCAGAATCTATCAAAGGGACCATGATCTACAAAATACATTATATAGTGAAAATATGTAACGATTGAGTCGCACGCTACGATCACATAAACTCTACCGTAAATACGCATACCGTGCGCCTGCGGGTGCCCGCGACTGTGAGTATGCGCACGTACGGGAGAGCGTACGCATGCGCAGCACGGACCTGTGTGAGGTGCAAATATGGTAGTGTGCATAGAGATATTTTTCTGACTTTGACAGTCCACCCTTTGGCAGTCAACAATAACTGCCACCTTCTAAAACATTTCAAAAAGAGAAAAATATATGTCAGGGGTTAATACATTTACATGGTTGGGTAGGGGAGGAGAGGAGAAGGTAGGAAAAGGGTATGACCTAGTGAGATAGTAGAAGCATGTGTGTATGAATCCGTGCTTGGGGGTCATGTATCATCATGCCGTACGTGTTTTAAATCAAGCTTCGAGGTATTGCGAAGTATACATTTGAATTCCTTCTTATCCCGTGGTACGGGTCTGTGGATGGGCTGTCAAACTTTACTGAGCTCTTTTCGGCTTTGGTTGTAACAAAATGGGGGAGCACATTTTAGTTGATGATACATGAATGGGGGAGATATGTGATTGCTGATATCTGTGCCTGTATTCCCAATCGACTATGTGTGTCATTACCTGAGGGTTGTAGAAATGAAGAAAAGACATAATTACGGTAAATGCGGTGGTATTCTATGTCAGGTAAATGTACATTCGTCGATTGAGGTCTTGTTTGGTGTCTGTTGAATGCAGTCTTCTTTGTGCTTTTGCCCATAAGGTGCGAGCAAAAGCTGTCAATGTCCATAGATTTACAAAAGTGTTGGGCTAGCGTAATTTTAAAATTTCTAGGGAAACTGGGGATCCATGGCATAGTTCATCAAAAATCTGTGTATCAGGTTGTCAAAACTTCTTCTTTAATCCCTCTGTTGTCTGTATATCGGCTCATCAAATTCCTCGTCCAAGTGGGTCTTTTTACCTTGGAGGAAACGGAAAAACAGGTGAAAGAAACGGACCGTAGAAATCGCATTTTCATCACATCATTGTTTCTACCGTTGGGTCATAAATCAAATCCATTGGAATTACAGTTTCCTCACTCCTTAAACTCATTACCCTAGTACGACGATTGCACCTCATTAAAGCCTGACCGCATCTAAATATCAAACCAATCGTTATGATAACACCTAAGATACATAGGAGAAACTTCCCAACATCCATTATGACTCCTTGAGCCCAGTCTCCTAAACCAGAGAACCAATTTCGCGGGTTCAACCATGACACCCAACCAGTCAGCTCATTACCTACAGCAGCAAGAGTGAGATTGTGTCTCCTGCGAAATTCCCACTTCAGTTGGAGAATATCGTCCATCTTTTGGTCTATGACCTCGACCGGGTCCTCGGTGCTATTCGTAATATATGTGCAACATTTCACGCCGTATTGTGTTGCCAGTGTGACACAATATCCGCCTGTCACTGCTGTGAGGTAATTAAGAACCATTCTATGCTGTACCAGTTCTGTTTTATAAGCTTGAAGTTCCCTTCCAGTATACCTAAACGTGTCATCATACATTTCAGTGATATTATCTAACAAATTTGCAAGCGCAGATATGTATTTATAATTCAACACTCCTCTGGCGGTGCGAGTGATGTCTAACGCGATTAGAAACTGAATCCCGGTGGATTCATGGATCATGTCAGAGGCCGGATGCTCTGTTCTTTCTATCAGGTGCCGTTTAACTACGTGCTCGTAATGGGTGTGAGTGTAAGGAGTTTGGGCAACACGGTGTATGTCTTTCATTTTGTCATGTGATACAGTCATTACTTCAGGCAGTACTTTTCCAATATAACACAATCCTTCAGAGTTTGGGGCAAGCCACTTATACGCCTTTCTCCCGCATATGAAATATGCATCATCGGGGAGAACATATGGGACGGAGTAGGACATAACCATATTACACACCTTCCATGTGAAATCTCCTAACCCTAATTCTTCCATCTGCTTAGTACACGTATCAGGTTGTACGATATGTGCACAGTATCCTGGTGATACCTCTCCAACTCTCGTAATCCTATTTCCTAAGGTATACCTATATCGGAAAGATTTTCCTCTACTGGCTATGTGGCGTATAAGCTCTGTATCTGTAGGCATTCTATCTGCTCTATGCGAAAAGGTCATGGTTTGATTACTCCATGACACTTCCCAATTTCCCGGCTTTCGGGGATTGGAGATGTTAAAACATAATAGGGACCTATCCACATGGTATTGGTGGAGCTTCAAACTAGGAGGGCTGGAGATATTAAACCTCCTGTCCACCGGTCTCCCACCCTTTAGCTCAAGTACCTCCCCTATCGTTAAAGGAAATGGTACTAGCCCTGATTTGCTATGACCTTGAGGTACTTGAGAGCATACCCAACAATCTGTTTTATTTAACACACTACCCACTAAGGAGTGATAGTCACTCAATGGATGCCGGTCCATATGGATATTAAAACTGGATTGGCATTTCTTTATGCACCCATCCTCAATGACATTGTTACAGAGCCGACAGATACAGTTTTCTTTTCAGCTAACAAATGTTTACAAATAACATGGCTGCTAGATCGTTCCGGTACTCGCCTTTTGCTTGGTGGTTGTGTTGCTATTGGAAATTTACACCTCCGTCTCAGTCATCGGAACCTTTCTGGATCCTTTCTCGACCTCTCTGGTACTCTCGCCGGAACAGACTGCTCTGGTCAACATCATGGTCAACAGGAAAATCCAGATCACAGTCTCTTTGTTATGCACACCAGTGCCTGCAGGAAAGTACTGGTGTTTGAACTGTTATGCAAAACAGATGGACTCACAGACAAACTGGGGGATATGACATAATGTACACAGAAGGTGATAGGGTAACAAAATACACACAAAGTGAACAGAGAAGCCCAGAGGCTAAGGAACTGGGTATCTCCCTTGTATTAGAACTGCTCAGATGGAAAAGCAAGATGTTGTGTTTTAATACGTAGAGAACCCGAAATGCTGTTGCTAAGGGCAACAGCAAAACCCTAAAGGGTTACCAACGGGTGTGGCAGTAAACTCCTTGGTCAGAGATGGAATGATAGACACAAGGAGAATCTCCACAATCCTAATTCTCACTTGCAGTGCACAGGTTTTAGCTTACTGCCACTAAACTGACCCCTGACACCTAGCACAGTGAGACAGGATTAGACAGGCAAGTCTTAGAATACAGCCGCAAACTTGCTAAGTTCACAGAGTAGTAACAGAACCCCAGCAAGCTAAACGACTGACTCCAGTCTTACTGCTAGGTCTGGATTGGCAGAGTGTAATACCAAATCCCCAGGCCTATTTGCAGTAAGCAACAAACAAATACAAAGCTACACAGTACTGGCTAACTTTCATGAACTGACTAACCAACAAAGATTCAGCAGCATCTGCTTACCCT
This sequence comes from Pseudophryne corroboree, assembly GCF_028390025.1. Classification (NCBI taxonomy): domain Eukaryota; kingdom Metazoa; phylum Chordata; class Amphibia; order Anura; family Myobatrachidae; genus Pseudophryne; species Pseudophryne corroboree. The sequence goes on along the minus strand of NC_086454.1, from coordinate 355,442,861 downwards.
GAAAAGAGGCCTTATAAAGCAGGTGCTGTCCACGCCCCACTCAGACCTCACAGACTGTGAGCACAAAAACCAGCACCGGATCCCCTGCCGTGCACAGAGCCTATAACCACTGCACAGCAAAAGACCCGAACCGGAGTATCAGCTGCGCTCAGGTTACTCCACTAGCACTTGTCTCCCGGTTGCCATGACGACGTGGCAGCACAGGGCAGGAGACCCTAACAGTACCCCCCCTCTGACGAGGGGTCAAAGAACCCCTACCACCGGGTTTATCGGGGAACTGCGAGAAGAAAGAGCGTATCAGTCTGGGGGCATGAAGATCACAACTGCGCACCCACGACCGCTCCTCCGGGCCATACCCCTTCCAGTGCACCAAAAATGACAGCCGACCCCGAACCACCTTGGAGTCAAGAATCCTTTCAACAACAAACTCCCTCTGGCCACGTATCAGAAGAGGGGAAGGTCTTCCACTGGAAGAAGGATTACTAATCGCCCGTTTTAAAAGGGAACAATGGAATGTTTTATTGATACCCAAAGAACGGGGCAGATCTAACTGAAATGCCACCGGATTGATAACCCTGGTGATCTTATAAGGGCCGATGAACCGGAGCCCTAACTTATGAGATGGCTGTCTCAACTTCAAATTCTTGGTAGACAACCAGACGAAGTCTCCTAATTTGAAGCTGCAGGGTCTTTTCCGCTTATCAAAAACCCTTTTGGTCACTAATGACACAGACACAAGGGCTTTCTTCACTTTCCGCCAAATACCTCTAAGGACCGAAACCACAGAGGAACCACCAGGCGTGGAGTCCAGGGGGTCAAAAGAATTGGCCTTAGGATGATGCCCATACACACAAAGGAAGGGAGAGATCCCTGTAGCAGAGTGAGCCGCGTTGTTATAGGCAAACTCCGCCATGGACAGATGAGCAACCCAGTCAGTCTGACACTTGGAGACATAACACCTGAGGAACTGCTCCAAGGACTGGTTCACCCTTTCAGTCTGCCCATTAGACTGCGGATGGTAGCCTGACGACAAGCTGACAGAAATCTGGAGATCGGAACAAAATGCCCTCCAGAATTTGGCCACAAACTGGGATCCGCGGTCAGAGACCACATCAAGTGGCAACCCGTGGAGACGCACAACATGCAGCATAAATAATTCAGACAGGCGTCTGGCTGATGGCAGCCCAACCAGCGGAACGAAGTGCGCCATCTTCGAAAACCTGTCAACGACAACCCAGATGGCTGTCATCCCCGAGGATTTGGGCAAGTCCACCACAAAATCCATAGAAATGTGGGTCCATGGCTTAGATGGGATAGAGAGTGGATGTAATGGGCCAACAGGAACCCCTCTAGGAGTCTTATTTCGGGCACAGATGTCACATGCCCGAACCCACTGATCCACATCCTTAGCCACCGAGGGCCACCACACCGCCCTAGATAGCAACTCCCGAGTTCTGGCAATACCCGGGTGACCTGCCGACTTCTTGGCATGGAATTCCAGGAACACTCGCTGTCTTAACCTAGGAGGCACAAACAAAAGACCTACCGGAAGGTCTGGAGGAGCCTGCTCCTGTGCTCTAAGGACTAATGATAAGAGGTCCTGGGTAATGCCCACTTTAATACATGATGGGGAAACAATGGGCAACGGCTCCTCGGTGGTCTCCTGGATTGGAGCGAAACTCCGCGAGAGCGCATCAGCCTTGATGTTTTTTGACCCAGGGCGATATGTTATCAAAAAATTAAAGCGAGCAAAAAACAAAGCCCATCGTGCCTGCCTGGCATTGAGACGCTTCGCTGACTCTAAATATGCCAGATTCTTATGGTCAGTGAGAATTGAGACCACAAACTTAGCCCCCTCAAGCCAGTGTCTCCACTCCTCGAGTGCATCCTTAATAGCCAACAATTCCCGGTTACCCACGTCATAATTCATCTCGGCAGGCGAAAATTTACGGGAAAAGTAAGCACAGGGATGAAGGCGATTATCAGACACTCCCATCTGAGAAAGCACTGCCCCAATACCCATCTCAGAGGCATCCACCTCCACCACAAAAGGACGCTCTGGATCTGGGTGTCGCAGCACCTTGGCCGAAACAAATGCCCTTTTGAGACGGGCAAAAGCCGCTTTAGCCTCACAAGACCAGTGAGCAACATCCGCCCCTTTCTTAGTGAGTGCCACCAAGGGCGCCACTATAGACGAAAATCCAGCGATAAATCGTCTATAAAAATTTGCAAAGCCCAGGAAACGCTGAAGCGCCTTCAAACTAGTGGGCTGCACCCAATCCAGGACTGCCTGTACCTTGGAACCCTCCATTTGGAAACCTTCTGGGGAGATAATATATCCTAGAAATGCGATTTGCTGAACTTCAAATTCGCACTTCTCCAGCTTCGCCCCAAGCCGGTGGTCTCTGAGTTTCTGGAGGACTAAGCGTACATGCTTCCGATGTTCCTCCAGGGAATGGGAGAAGATTAGGATGTCATCTAAGTATACAACTAAGAATCTATCCAAATATTCCCTGAGCACATCATTCATGAAATCCTGGAAGACTGCCGGGGCATTACAGAGCCCAAAAGGCATCACCAAATATTCATAATGCCCTGAGTGGGTATTAAAGGCAGTCTTCCATTCATCCCCCTCTCTTATTCGGATTAGATTGTACGCACCGCGTAGGTCAATCTTAGAAAAAATGGTGGCAGTACGAAGCTGGTCAAACAAGACCGAAATGAGAGGCAGTGGGTATGAGTTTTTAATCGTGATACGGTTCAATTCCCTGAAGTCGATGCAGGGTCGCAACGAACCGTCCTTTTTACCCACGAAGAAGAACCCCGACCCAACTGGAGACTGTGAAGGTCTGATAAATCCCTTAGCCAAGTTCTCCTGAATGTACTCTGCCATAGCCTGAGTCTCAGGACGTGACAGGGAGTACAACCTGCTCTTGGGAAGCTTAGCATTTGGCAACAAATCAATGGCACAGTCATAGGGGCGATGGGGAGGTAGTACCTCTGCAACTTTTTTGGAGAACACGTCCGCAAAATCTGCATAACACCCTGGCAATCCTGGCAAACTTAGCTGCGAGAGCCTGACTGGAAGGCTCAAGCAACTCCTGAAACAATCAGTACCCCAACTAAGAATCTCCCCAGAGACCCAGTCAAATTGAGGATTGTGGGCCCTTAACCAGGGTAACCCCAACACCAATGGGGCAAAAGTACAAACAGTCACATAAAAGGACAATTTTTCAGAGTGTGTGGCTCCAATAAACAAAGAAATCTGGCTAGTGCAAGAGGTAATTTTACCTTCGGATAATGGTTCCCCGTTTAACCCACAAATCTCAATTTCCGATGCCAAGGGTACTAAGGGAACAGAGTGTTTCAGGGCGAATTGGCGGTCCATAAAAACCCCGTCGGCCCCACTGTCCACAAAGGCCTCAGTCTTGACAGTTTGACCGAGGATCTTCAAGGTCACCGGAATGATAAAAGTCTTCTTGGGAAATTCTGACTTCTGGCCTGACAGGATATTTCCCATCACCCTCAGGCCCTGAAGTTTTCCGGCTTTTCTGGGCATGATACTACCACATGACCTTTATTCCCACAGTACAAACACAACCCCTGCTGTCTCCTCCGCGTCTTCTCACGCGAGGAGAGGCGGGTAGCCCCAATCTGCATAGGCTCCTCAGAAAATTCCTCAGAGTCTGAGGTTCCCTTGGGAAGGAAGGAAATCTCAGTCTCCCTTTCAAGCCTACGCTCTCTCAGCCGTCTATCCACCCGGATGGATAACTGCATGAGCTGATCCAAGCTATCAGGCAAGGGATATTGTACCAGTTGGTCCTTTATCTGGTTAGAAAGACCTCTTCGGTACTGGTGTCTCAGGGCTGGGTCATTCCACTGGGTATCATGGGCCAACCTCCGAAACTCCGTACAGTAAACCTCAACTGGCCTTCGCCCTTGCTTAAGGATCGAAATCTGAGCCTCGGCTGAGGCCGTCTTGTCAGGGTCATCATACAACATGCCCAGTGCCGTAAAAAAAGCATCAACACTTTTAAGCGACGGACAGTCAGGCTGCAACCCATATGCCCAGACCTGTGGGTCTCCTTGTAGCAAGGAAATCACTATGCCCACCCGCTGAATCTCCGACCCAGAAGACTGAGGCCTAAGCCGGAAGTATAGCTTGCAGCTCTCCTTGAAACAAAAGAACTGCGAGCGATCTCCAGAAAAACGATCCGGGAGATTTACTTTCGGCTCCTTAACCCCTGCAGGTGCTGCTGCTGCGGGAGCTCCGCCAGCAGCCTGGGAGGTGTGCATTTTAATGGACAAATCATTAAATTGTCGAGTCAGGACCTGCACCTGATCGACCACCTGTTGCAACGTATTTTGAGGGGTATGCTCCATATTCCCACAAAATTTCAACAGGAGTATTAGGCTGCTGAATATGTTATGCACACCAGTGCCTGCAGGAAAGTACTGGTGTTTGAACTGTTATGCAAAACAGATGGACTCACAGACAAACTGGGGGATATGACATAATGTACACAGAAGGTGATAGGGTAACAAAATACACACAAAGTGAACAGAGAAGCCCAGAGGCTAAGGAACTGGGTATCTCCCTTGTATTAGAACTGCTCAGATGGAAAAGCAAGATGTTGTGTTTTAATACGTAGAGAACCCGAAATGCTGTTGCTAAGGGCAACAGCAAAACCCTAAAGGGTTACCAACGGGTGTGGCAGTAAACTCCTTGGTCAGAGATGGAATGATAGACACAAGGAGAATCTCCACAATCCTAATTCTCACTTGCAGTGCACAGGTTTTAGCTTACTGCCACTAAACTGACCCCTGACACCTAGCACAGTGAGACAGGATTAGACAGGCAAGTCTTAGAATACAGCCGCAAACTTGCTAAGTTCACAGAGTAGTAACAGAACCCCAGCAAGCTAAACGACTGACTCCAGTCTTACTGCTAGGTCTGGATTGGCAGAGTGTAATACCAAATCCCCAGGCCTATTTGCAGTAAGCAACAAACAAATACAAAGCTACACAGTACTGGCTAACTTTCATGAACTGACTAACCAACAAAGATTCAGCAGCATCTGCTTACCCTGAAAAGAGGCCTTATAAAGCAGGTGCTGTCCACGCCCCACTCAGACCTCACAGACTGTGAGCACAAAAACCAGCACCGGATCCCCTGCCGTGCACAGAGCCTATAACCACTGCACAGCAAAAGACCCGAACCGGAGTATCAGCTGCGCTCAGGTTACTCCACTAGCACTTGTCTCCCGGTTGCCATGACGACGTGGCAGCACAGGGCAGGAGACCCTAACAGTACCCCCCCTCTGACGAGGGGTCAAAGAACCCCTACCACCGGGTTTATTGGGGAACTGCGAGAAGAAAGAGCGTATCAGTCTGGGGGCATGAAGATCACAACTGCGCACCCACGACCGCTCCTCCGGGCCATACCCCTTCCAGTGCACCAAAAATGACAGCCGACCCCGAACCACCTTGGAGTCAAGAATCCTTTCAACAACAAACTCCCTCTGGCCACGTATCAGAAGAGGGGAAGGTCTTCCACTGGAAGAAGGATTACTAATCGCCCGTTTTAAAAGGGAACAATGGAATGTTTTATTGATACCCAAAGAACGGGGCAGATCTAACTGAAATGCCACCGGATTGATAACCCTGGTGATCTTATAAGGGCCGATGAACCGGGGCCCTAACTTATGAGATGGCTGTCTCAACTTCAAATTCTTGGTAGACAACCAGACGAAGTCTCCTAATTTGAAGCTGCAGGGTCTTTTCCGCTTATCAAAAACCCTTTTGGTCACTAATGACACAGACACAAGGGCTTTCTTCACTTTCCGCCAAATACCTCTAAGGACCGAAACCACAGAGGAACCACCAGGCGTGGAGTCCAGGGGGTCAAAAGAATTGGCCTTAGGATGATGCCCATACACACAAAGGAAGGGAGAGATCCCTGTAGCAGAGTGAGCCGCGTTGTTATAGGCAAACTCCGCCATGGACAGATGAGCAACCCAGTCAGTCTGACACTTGGAGACATAACACCTGAGGAACTGCTCCAAGGACTGGTTCACCCTTTCAGTCTGCCCATTAGACTGCGGATGGTAGCCTGACGACAAGCTGACAGAAATCTGGAGATCGGAACAAAATGCCCTCCAGAATTTGGCCACAAACTGGGATCCGCGGTCAGAGACCACATCAAGTGGCAACCCGTGGAGACGCACAACATGCAGCATAAATAATTCAGACAGGCGTCTGGCTGATGGCAGCCCAACCAGCGGAACGAAGTGCGCCATCTTCGAAAACCTGTCAACGACAACCCAGATGGCTGTCATCCCCGAGGATTTGGGCAAGTCCACCACAAAATCCATAGAAATGTGGGTCCATGGCTTAGATGGGATAGAGAGTGGATGTAATGGGCCAACAGGAACCCCTCTAGGAGTCTTATTTCGGGCACAGATGTCACATGCCCGAACCCACTGATCCACATCCTTAGCCACCGAGGGCCACCACACCGCCCTAGATAGCAACTCCCGAGTTCTGGCAATACCCGGGTGACCTGCCGACTTCTTGGCATGGAATTCCAGGAACACTCGCTGTCTTAACCTAGGAGGCACAAACAAAAGACCTACCGGAAGGTCTGGAGGAGCCAGCTCCTGTGCTCTAAGGACTAATGATAAGAGGTCCTGGGTAATGCCCACTTTAATACATGATGGGGAAACAATGGGCAACGGCTCCTCGGTGGTCTCCTGGATTGGAGCGAAACTCCGCGAGAGCGCATCAGCCTTGATGTTTTTTGACCCAGGGCGATATGTTATCAAAAATTAAAGCGAGCAAAAAACAAAGCCCATCGTGCCTGCCTGGCATTGAGACGCTTCGCTGACTCTAAATATGCCAGATTCTTATGGTCAGTGAGAATTGAGACCACAAACTTAGCCCCCTCAAGCCAGTGTCTCCACTCCTCGAGTGCATCCTTAATAGCCAACAATTCCCGGTTACCCACGTCATAATTCATCTCGGCAGGCGAAAATTTACGGGAAAAGTAAGCACAGGGATGAAGGCGATTATCAGACACTCCCATCTGAGAAAGCACTGCCCCAATACCCATCTCAGAGGCATCCACCTCCACCACAAAAGGACGCTCTGGATCTGGGTGTCGCAGCACCTTGGCCGAAACAAATGCCCTTTTGAGACGGGCAAAAGCCGCTTTAGCCTCACAAGACCAGTGAGCAACATCCGCCCCTTTCTTAGTGAGTGCCACCAAGGGCGCCACTATAGACGAAAATCCAGCGATAAATCGTCTATAAAAATTTGCAAAGCCCAGGAAACGCTGAAGCGCCTTCAAACTAGTGGGCTGCACCCAATCCAGGACTGCCTGTACCTTGGAACCCTCCATTTGGAAACCTTCTGGGGAGATAATATATCCTAGAAATGCGATTTGCTGAACTTCAAATTCGCACTTCTCCAGCTTCGCCCCAAGCCGGTGGTCTCTGAGTTTCTGGAGGACTAAGCGTACATGCTTCCGATGTTCCTCCAGGGAATGGGAGAAGATTAGGATGTCATCTAAGTATACAACTAAGAATCTATCCAAATATTCCCTGAGCACATCATTCATGAAATCCTGGAAGACTGCCGAGGCATTACAGAGCCCAAAAGGCATCACCAAATATTCATAATGCCCTGAGTGGGTATTAAAGGCAGTCTTCCATTCATCCCCCTCTCTTATTCGGATTAGATTGTACGCACCGCGTAGGTCAATCTTAGAAAAAATGGTGGCAGTACGAAGCTGGTCAAACAAGACCGAAATGAGAGGCAGTGGGTATGAGTTTTTAATCGTGATACGGTTCAATTCCCTGAAGTCGATGCAGGGTCGCAACGAACCGTCCTTTTTACCCACGAAGAAGAACCCCGACCCAACTGGAGACTGTGAAGGTCTGATAAATCCCTTAGCCAAGTTCTCCTGAATGTACTCTGCCATAGCCTGAGTCTCAGGACGTGACAGGGAGTACAACCTGCTCTTGGGAAGCTTAGCATTTGGCAACAAATCAATGGCACAGTCATAGGGGCGATGGGGAGGTAGTACCTCTGCAACTTTTTTGGAGAACACGTCCGCAAAATCTGCATAACACCCTGGCAATCCTGGCAAACTTAGCTGCGAGAGCCTGACTGGAAGGCTCAAGCAACTCCTGAAACAATCAGTACCCCAACTAAGAATCTCCCCAGAGACCCAGTCAAATTGAGGATTGTGGGCCCTTAACCAGGGTAACCCCAACACCAATGGGGCAAAAGTACAAACAGTCACATAAAAGGACAATTTTTCAGAGTGTGTGGCTCCAATAAACAAAGAAATCTGGCTAGTGCAAGAGGTAATTTTACCTTCGGATAATGGTTCCCCGTTTAACCCACAAATCTCAATTTCCGATGCCAAGGGTACTAAGGGAACAGAGTGTTTCAGGGCGAATTGGCGGTCCATAAAAACCCCGTCGGCCCCACTGTCCACAAAGGCCTCAGTCTTGACAGTTTGACCGAGGATCTTCAAGGTCACCGGAATGATAAAAGTCTTCTTGGGAAATTCTGACTTCTGGCCTGACAGGATATTTCCCATCACCCTCAGGCCCTGAAGTTTTCCGGCTTTTCTGGGCATGATACTACCACATGACCTTTATTCCCACAGTACAAACACAACCCCTGCTGTCTCCTCCGCGTCTTCTCACGCGAGGAGAGGCGGGTAGCCCCAATCTGCATAGGCTCCTCAGAAAATTCCTCAGAGTCTGAGGTTCCCTTGGGAAGGAAGGAAATCTCAGTCTCCCTTTCAAGCCTACGCTCTCTCAGCCGTCTATCCACCCGGATGGATAACTGCATGAGCTGATCCAAGCTATCAGGCAAGGGATATTGTACCAGTTGGTCCTTTATCTGGTTAGAAAGACCTCTTCGGTACTGGTGTCTCAGGGCTGGGTCATTCCACTGGGTATCATGGGCCAACCTCCGAAACTCCGTACAGTAAACCTCAACTGGCCTTCGCCCTTGCTTAAGGATCGAAATCTGAGCCTCGGCTGAGGCCGTCTTGTCAGGGTCATCATACAACATGCCCAGTGCCGTAAAAAAAGCATCAACACTTTTAAGCGACGGACAGTCAGGCTGCAACCCATATGCCCAGACCTGTGGGTCTCCTTGTAGCAAGGAAATCACTATGCCCACCCGCTGAATCTCCGACCCAGAAGACTGAGGCCTAAGCCGGAAGTATAGCTTGCAGCTCTCCTTGAAACAAAAGAACTGCGAGCGATCTCCAGAAAAACGATCCGGGAGATTTACTTTCGGCTCCTTAACCCCTGCAGGTGCTGCTGCTGCGGGAGCTCCGCCAGCAGCCTGGGAGGTGTGCATTTTAATGGACAAATCATTAAATTGTCGAGTCAGGACCTGCACCTGATCGACCACCTGTTGCAACGTATTTTGAGGGGTATGCTCCATATTCCCACAAAATTTCAACAGGAGTATTAGGCTGCTGAATATGTTATGCACACCAGTGCCTGCAGGAAAGTACTGGTGTTTGAACTGTTATGCAAAACAGATGGACTCACAGACAAACTGGGGGATATGACATAATGTACACAGAAGGTGATAGGGTAACAAAATACACACAAAGTGAACAGAGAAGCCCAGAGGCTAAGGAACTGGGTATCTCCCTTGTATTAGAACTGCTCAGATGGAAAAGCAAGATGTTGTGTTTTAATACGTAGAGAACCCGAAATGCTGTTGCTAAGGGCAACAGCAAAACCCTAAAGGGTTACCAACGGGTGTGGCAGTAAACTCCTTGGTCAGAGATGGAATGATAGACACAAGGAGAATCTCCACAATCCTAATTCTCACTTGCAGTGCACAGGTTTTAGCTTACTGCCACTAAACTGACCCCTGACACCTAGCACAGTGAGACAGGATTAGACAGGCAAGTCTTAGAATACAGCCGCAAACTTGCTAAGTTCACAGAGTAGTAACAGAACCCCAGCAAGCTAAACGACTGACTCCAGTCTTACTGCTAGGTCTGGATTGGCAGAGTGTAATACCAAATCCCCAGGCCTATTTGCAGTAAGCAACAAACAAATACAAAGCTACACAGTACTGGCTAACTTTCATGAACTGACTAACCAACAAAGATTCAGCAGCATCTGCTTACCCTGAAAAGAGGCCTTATAAAGCAGGTGCTGTCCACGCCCCACTCAGACCTCACAGACTGTGAGCACAAAAACCAGCACCGGATCCCCTGCCGTGCACAGAGCCTATAACCACTGCACAGCAAAAGACCCGAACCGGAGTATCAGCTGCGCTCAGGTTACTCCACTAGCACTTGTCTCCCGGTTGCCATGACGACGTGGCAGCACAGGGCAGGAGACCCTAACACTCTTGGGGCAAGTCCATCTTACAGGAGGAGAAAAGAAGAAATTTGTAATGGGGGTACAGGAAAACAGTTAGAGGGGGAGAGAAACTTGTTACGATAATTAAGTTCTCTAGTCTTGTTGTTCTTCTTGTTCTGCTGTCATCTCAAAAAGGTGCTGTCTCTCAGTCTTCCAAACGAACATTCCGGTGATGCAATATTCCCTCCAAACCAGCGATCTTTCTGTAAGGAGCAAAAAAAAAAAAATCTTGCATTACCATTTGCCTAACTGAGGTGTGACATACCATCTTTAAAACATGAAAGCATGAGTGAGAAGAGAGAGAAAACAACAACAGCAAAAAAACAAAAGAGAAAGAGAACAATTCATATATATATATATATATATATATATATAACATAACACATCAATAAACAACAACAGGAAAAAAAAAACATTTTTCAAACAAACAGTTTTCAAACATTTTAAAACATTTCAAAACATTGTCAGATCATCAGGCTGTCATATCTACATGTCTAATGGTTTCCTTGCGCAGTCCCTCCCCCCAGTACTTCCATATTCCACTGTCTGTATCTGGCCAGAATACATTGATGCGGATAGGTCATGCTGGGGTTTGGTAGACTTCTGCAAAGACCAAGTATATATGCAATGTTTGAATCCTACCAATATTCGTCAGAGATGGGGAGAGAGAAAAAGAAACATTTCACAGATACATTTACAACGTTTCACCCGGTCATTCCTGTGTCTTCAGGGAATGACCTCCCAATTTTATTAACTATTACCTCAGGCTTACCATCAGTCCTAATGATCACCTTTCCTGATTGCACATTATGGGTGTGGCTCAAAATTCTTCCTATATGGTCCCTGTTTATAATTGTGTGTGTTTTAATTTTGCTCATTTCTGGGTCTAGGGGGTCTGACTTTATGTGGGTTATTACAGCTGCTGGCATAATGCCCTTCTCTTTTACAAAGAAAACAAACCCGGGGCTTCTTCCAAGTGTCAGTGACCTGAGGTTTTGGTAGATTTGATGCCTCCTCAAACGCTCGGATGCTCATCACCATCAACCGCTTTCCCTGTGCTTCCCTGCTTCCTTGGATATCATGGTTATGTTGTTGTCTAGGGGATTGATATGACTTTTGTATTCCTCTTGATCTACAATCTCTCGCAAAGTGTCCTTTTTTATGACAATTGTAACAGACTTCCACATTTAAATTTCTCGCAGGGGTTTGGGGCTTATGCTGGAGTGGTCTTGTGGTTAGGGCCTGTATACTTGCGGCCATTAATTTATCACTTTGTGACTCTCTGTATCTGGTGATATTTTGATCAATATCAATAGCGGCCTCTCTTAATGCGGCCACCGAGATATTTCTCCAGTTTGGGTTGGTGGTCTGTACCCTTGTACTCAATACCTCCTTTAAACCATTCATTAATACCTTAACCGCTATTTCTCTATGCTGTGCGCATGTTTTGATGTCTGTGATCCCAGTGTTCCTAGCTATTACTTGCAGTGCTCGATTGAAATAACTGGAGATACTTTCCCTTTCGTTTTGTCTTATGGAGAAGATTTCATTCCACTTGACAACGGCAGGGAAATATACTTCCAACTGTTGGTTTATCTGCTTAATACATTCCTGATTGTGTTCCTCCGTTTGAGGTACTTCTGTGTCTAATTGACAATCAGTAATAAATGTCGCAGAGTCAACACCGGAGGGCAAACATGCCCTCAGCACTGTCCGCCAATCTTTGTTGGTGGGTTCTGTTGAGTTTCCTAGTTCTTTAATGAACCTTTGACATGCGACTAGATTTTTCCGTGGATCAGGAAATTCGGACATAATTGATCTCAATTCGGTCCGGGACCAGGGACAGCGCATTGCACTGTCCTGGACGGGAATGGTTCCCTGATCGTCAGTCTTCCCATTGGGGACTGTGATCACCCTGACAGGACTAAACTCAATTACATCACCTTGTTTTGGTCTTACAATATGGGGTACATTTGTTTGTGCGTGATATAAAATATTGTACGTACCTGTGGACACGACCTCACCTGACCCTCCGTTAGGGGGTTTGATTATTGCCTTTACCGATTTGGTCGCGTCCACCTGGATGTCTTGTGTGATGGCTGCTGGAAGAGGTGCCGACATCGTGTTGAGTTCACTTTCTTGCTCGTATTCCTGAGGGAAGTTTGACATGGGGTGCAACTTGCACGGGTTAATAGTTGTACATTTAACAGTATTACAATTATCATTGTTATGTTTATTACACTTATTCTTATCATCTATACTACAGTTGCTAAGTGCGTTTCTATTGTTCAACATTGTGCCTTTCTCCGCAACCATAATCCTCTCCGTTGCCACATCTCTCCTCCCAAGATGAGAGTCAGATATGTCAGTTAGCTCTTTTTGCATTTCACTTTCCTGTTGCCATAACTTTAAACAATCATAATGTTCGATCTGTCTCTTTGCTGGTTCAATAAGACCTATCCTTCTCCTTAGATTTAGTAACACTTCTGGGCTAAAGCTACCTATTCTTGGGAATTTCTCCCCGTCCAGTACAGTCATTCTTTCCCATTCATCACATAAAACCTCTATGTGTGAACCGTATTTTTCACACATTACATACCTGGCCGACCCGATTGGTCGGTTTACTAAATCAACCCGAACCGAGGTTGATCGCCCCCTACCTGAACAACTGGCCCCCATAACTTGCAGGTGTTGCTTTTCTTCAGCGAACCCTTACAAAAACCAAGATGCCCGGGGCAGGCTGGCGGTGAAGTTTACCGAGTACTCCACTCACTTCTCGCCCACGTTGGCCAGTAACACAATCACTGTATCCAGAGCTGTTGTACCCAACCTAGGGCCCCTGTGAACCTTTATTTACTGGGGCGCGTTCCCCAGCAAGTATCGGTTGTTGGATAGTTCCTGAGTGACCAGCGAACTTCCCTTAAAATAAAATAAAAATTACACAAATCACGTTAGAATGTACAAATAGCGTTTATGACCTTCGTACACAAATAGTACCGGTCAGGTTTACTAATGCACACAATTACGTGCGGTACAATCGTTCAGCACATAAGCAACTAATCTTATGTACTGAGCGACCAACGGAATCGAAAATTACGGCTGCGAATTCCTTCAGCCAGAGCTTGTATGGCCTATATGGGTGTTGCACCAACCCTTTTAGGTGTTGTGCCTGTGGACTGTATAGCGGACTTCCTTGTCTGCTGTACCTGAACCTGCTGGTCTGCTATGACCTCCTGGTCTGTTACAGTATGACCTCCTGGTCTGCTACACTCTAATGCTCAAATTGTATGTTTTAACCAGGGATGCCTCCCTAGCCACCATGTACGTCACTTACACGTATGTACCTCACGAGAACTCGACTTTTCTTGTGGTTCAACCTCAAAAATTGTAAAAACAAACACTCACTCACCACATATACACTTTTGTTTCTATTTCTATTTCTGCGCAGAAATTTTCTTTAGACCAGATGTGTTACCAATTAGGAGAAGGATCTGTTAATTTAAATTTCGAATGTTAAAATAAATTTGCGCGATTTATCGCCTTGCGTTATTTACCGCGTTGCGCTATTTATCGCGTTGAAAAAAAATTTAACACTTGTGATTTGAGTTACGTGGGCGTACACGTACGCTCCGTTGCGTAATATACGCTGCGTGCGTCAGCCCTTGGGTTGCGTACGCAAGTCTCAGTCCTTTGTTAGAGACACGTGTACGCAAAGCAAAGATCCACCGTAACACAATTTATACGTTTATCAATGTAGATGATCCTTTATCATCTACCGCGCACCACACTGACTTCGCCTTGTCTCTCAGGCACAGCTGTGTTTGTCTATACTTTAACTATATTACCTTTTTACTCTTAAACTATAAAATAGCAGCAAATCTCTCTTAGCACGTTTTATCAACTATAAAACTGGCAAACAGGAGAGTGATATACGAAAATACACAAATGAAAAAAAAGAAATGCAGATATGCGTGCGTGTGTACGCAAGACAGAAATAAACAGTTTTAAAAGGAGACTATCGTTTTGTTCTTACCTCCGGTCCCGGATTCCTTCAGCACCCTTTACTAAGCGAAGCAGACGCTTATCCAAACAGCACTACGAGGAATATGATCTCCCGCCCTTTGCTGCTGGATAATGTCTGCTGAAATTACCTAGTGCAGATATGTGAAGGACGGACGAGCCACCAATTGATAAAGCTGAATATTTATCTTATATAAAACCCTTTATGAGGTCTAAGAACACTGTACGCTATTTACGTATGAAGTACCGTAAGGGTACGCTCGTTGCGTAACGATCGCTTAACCGTGGTCGAGACGCTCAAGCGTCACGTTCGCTCACGGCCAAGAGATCACAGGCAGGCACGCTATTGGCTGCCGACTAACGTAATGATTCGCTATAGCGTAGCGGACGCTCGGGACCACGAGGAGATCACCAGCGGCGCCGACGCTCACAATGTTAAACCTTTATATCTAAACCATAAACAATGTAATATGCTGTAAAACCTTAGTGTAGAGATAGGGTGTAGATGCAACCTAGTGTAACCTTATTAACTTAAAAGCTGTTTGAGCGTCACCGACGCTCTGAGAATACTAAACACTATAATAAATACACAGATACCTGGGCTTAGGGTCCAACGCCTAATATATATATATTATGACTGATATACTTGCAAAAGAATTAATACAAATACAAATCATACACTACAATATAACATAGACTACCTAACCGGATAACTACACAGGAAATACAATACAATTACTATTTAAGGGAAAATAAGAGAGAAAGAGGAGAAGAGAGAGAGAGAGAGATATTGGCCCACAATAACAAGAAGATCAATATAGTTGCGGAGAAAAACTTACGCACAAAGGAAACGATCGCATGCGCCTCTGGACATCCAGCTCCCGATTTTCAGCAATGATAACCGTTGAAGAGTGAACTGGATGTGATCGGCCTGTCTATTTATGCCCCACACACAATGCAATTCAATGGTCCCTACAATCTCATTGTTCATTGGACACAGGAATTCCTCCTCGCATTATAACAAAAGGTCATAGGTTGATTCATACAGGTGGGCCGTGACTATTTCCAACAGCTCAGGTGGGAGGGAAACTGGGTTTCCCGCCGCATGGATAAGTAAGTGCAAATACAGTAAATGTTCATAAACTTCTTATGTCCATAACTATTCGCACGAGCGATTAATCCGCTTCAAACCAACACCGGAATATTGTTAATTAAATACTCTTCCGATGGGTACTAAACACCACTGTATTACTCCTGTCTGACCCTTCGTATCAAACAAAGAGGGATCTCTCTGTTCACGAACATTCTATATTAACCAAACTTTCAGAATCTATCAAAGGGACCATGATCTACAAAATACATTATATAGTGAAAATATGTAACGATTGAGTCGCACGCTACGATCACATAAACTCTACCGTAAATACGCATACCGTGCGCCTGCGGGTGCCCGCGACTGTGAGTATGCGCACGTACGGGAGAGCGTACGCATGCGCAGCACGGACCTGTGTGAGGTGCAAATATGGTAGTGTGCATAGAGATATTTTTCTGACTTTGACATAGTGGAATTATTACCACAGGAATCCGGGATAAATTGTTGACAGAGAACCCCATTACTCCTATTTATTATACAGTACCTAAGGTGCCTAAGGACGCACAGAGGCCCCCGGGTGGGGGGGTGGCATGGCTGACCGACAGTCAGGAGACCGGCGGTCAGCATACCAACACTGGGATCCCGTCGGGGTGCGAGTGCAGCAAGCCCCTTGCGGGCTCGGTGGCGACCTGCGGTCGCCACAGGTTCTGTTTCCACTCTATTGGTGTTGTGTATACCCACGAGTGGAAATAATCCCTGTTGTTCGGCATGCCGACCATCGAGATAGTAAGGGGGCGGGATGTTGGGGGAGATCATGTGACCGTCGGTCTCCTGACCACCGGCCACATGAATACCACCCCCTCAGGGCGACCTATAGTCTCTGCTTAGGGGTCTCTGTGTGCAGTATAAGAGGCGTCCATGTTGGAGACCAAAAGAGCACCTGAGAGCACTAGTGAAACACCTGTGGGTAAGTGTTAGCCAATCCCGTGCTTTTGCTGCCTTTAAGTAGGCTGGGATTATGTTACTCTGAGCCAGTGCTTTGTTGTATCTACTCTATGCCCTAGCTCTGTGCTCTCTCTGTGGATTTCCGTGTGATTTCAGTGGTCCAGATATCGCCTCCGCTCCCAGAGGTCTGCCTGCAGCCTTCACTGCAAAAGATCCACCAGCTCCTTGCTTTGCTGTCAGTCAATCGCTCTCCCAGTGGCAACAAATGAATTTCCAGAGTCTTGTGAGAGGTTACCCTGTCTACCTGCTTCAATCACATAGCCTTTGGAAGATTCTACTAAACTCAGGTGCTCGTTTAATCAGCTCTCAACTTAACCCATTCATCAACATTATCGTCTGCTGCAGTTTCACAGTCCTGTGTTATCTTCACAACTCGCAAGTATTCCATTCAGTATTGTATTTTCATTGTTGCTGCAATCAAGGACAATTCTTCACAGCCTTCCGGTTTAATCTTTAAGCTTCAGTACAAGTCTCTACAGTTATTCATTTATGTCTACAATATCCAGTTAACACTCCTTACAGTTTGGCACCAATCATTACTTCATTTGGACAATTCGTCATTCACTCATAAGCCTGTTTAAAAACTCAGTTATATGAACATTTCTTCAATACATCTTTAAGACTGTTCCTGCTTATCATTTTACCATTCATTTCAGTGGCAGATCCAGGGGGGGAGGCACTCTGGCCCGTGCCCCCCCTGTCATTTGTGACCCCGTCCGTCGTCCCCCCGCTTGTGTCATTGAGACACACTGCCGCTCAGTCCGGCGGCAGAGTGTCTCAGCTGTCAGGAGGAGAGCGCGGCTATCTGGCGGCGTGTAGCAGACTTCAAACCAGCAGCCGGTTCCTGAGCCAATCAGAGCTCGCAGACCGGCAGCCAATCAGGAGCCGCCGGTCCTCGAGCTCTGATTGGCTCACGAACCGGCGGCTAGTTTGAAGTCCTACATGCCGCCGCCACCGGCGCCAGACATAGCCCCGCTCTCCTCCTGACACCCTCAGAGCCAAGCAGAGAAGCAGCAGCAGCGGTAAGCAGCTGCAGTACTGCTGTGGGGGCATTTGTTTACCTGCTGTGGGGGCATTTGTATACTTGCTGTGGGGGCATTTGTATTAGAGATGAGCGGGTTCGGTTTCTCTGAATCCGAACCCGCCAGAACTTCATGTTTTTTTTCACGGGTCCGAGCGACTCGGATCTTCCCGCCTTGCTCGGTTAACCCGAGCGCGCCCGAACGTCATCATGACGCTGTCGGATTCTCGCGAGGCTCGGATTCTATCGCGAGACTCGGATTCTATATAAGGAGCCGCGCGTCGCCGCCATTTTCACACGTGCATTGAGATTGATAGGGAGAGGACGTGGCTGGCGTCCTCTCCGTTTAGAATAGATTAGAGAGACACTTGATTTACTAATTTTGGGGAGCATTAGGAGTACTCAGTACAGTGCAGAGTTTTGCTGATAGTGACCACCAGTTTTATTTATAATCCGTTCTCTGCCTGAAAAAAGCGATACACAGCACACAGTGACTCAGTCACATACCATATCTGTGTGCACTGCTCAGGCTCAGGCCAGTGTGCTGCATCATCTATTATCTATATATAATATTATATATATCTGTCTGACTGCTCAGCTCACACAGCTTATAATTGTGGGGGAGACTGGGGAGCACTACTGCAGTGCCAGTTATAGGTTATAGCAGGAGCCAGGAGTACATAATATATTATATAGTGAGTGACCACCAGACACACAGTGCAGTTTATTTAATATATCCGTTCTCTGCCTGAAAAAAGCGATACACACAGTGACTCAGTCAGTCACATACCATATCTGTGTGCACTGCTCAGGCTCAGGCCAGTGTGCTGCATCATCTATATATATTATATATCTGTCTGACTGCTCAGCTCACACAGCTTATAATTGTGGGGGAGACTGGGGAGCACTACTGCAGTGCCAGTTATAGGTTATAGCAGGAGCCAGGAGTACATAATATTATATTAAAATTAAACAGTGCACACTTTTGCTGCAGGAGTGCCACTGCCAGTGTGACTAGTGACCAGTGACCTGACCACCAGTATATATAATATTAGTAGTATACTATCTCTTTATCAACCAGTCTATATTAGCAGCAGACACAGTACAGTGCGGTAGTTCACGGCTGTGGCTACCTCTGTGTCGGCACTCGGCAGCCCGTCCATAATTGTATATACCACCTAACCGTGGTTTTTTTTTCTTTCTTTATACATACATACTAGTTACGAGTATACTATCTCTTTATCAACCAGTCTATATTAGCAGCAGACACAGTACAGTGCGGTAGTTCACGGCTGTGGCTACCTCTGTGTCGGCACTCGGCAGCCCGTCCATAATTGTATATACCACCTAACCGTGGTTTTTTTTTCTTTCTTTATACATACATACTAGTTACGAGTATACTATCTCTTTATCAACCAGTCTATATATTAGCAGCAGACACAGTACAGTGCGGTAGTTCACGGCTGTGGCTACCTCTGTGTCGGCACTCGGCAGCCCGTCCATAATTGTATATACCACCTAACCGTGGTTTTTTTTTTCTTTCTTTATACATACATACTAGTTACGAGTATACTATCTCTTTATCAACCAGTCTATATATTAGCAGCAGACACAGTACAGTGCGGTAGTTCACGGCTGTGGCTACCTCTGTGTCGGCACTCGGCAGCCCGTCCATAATTGTATATACCACCTAACCGTGGTTTTTTTTTCTTTCTTTATACATACATACTAGTTACGAGTATACTATCTCTTTATCAACCAGTCTATATTAGCAGCAGACACAGTACAGTGCGGTAGTTCACGGCTGTGGCTACCTCTGTGTCGGCACTCGGCAGCCCGTCCATAATTGTATATACCACCTAACCGTGGTTTTTTTTTCTTTCTTTATACATACATACTAGTTACGAGTATACTATCTCTTTATCAACCAGTCTATATTAGCAGCAGACACAGTACAGTGCGGTAGTTCACGGCTGTGGCTACCTCTGTGTCGGCACTCGGCAGCCCGTCCATAATTGTATATACCACCTAACCGTGGTTTTTTTTTCTTTCTTTATACATACATACTAGTTACGAGTATACTATCTCTTTATCAACCAGTCTATATATTAGCAGCAGACACAGTACAGTGCGGTAGTTCACGGCTGTGGCTACCTCTGTGTCGGCACTCGGCAGCCCGTCCATAATTGTATATACCACCTAACCGTGGTTTTTTTTTCTTTCTTTATACATACATACTAGTTACGAGTATACTATCTCTTTATCAACCAGTCTATATATTAGCAGCAGACACAGTACAGTGCGGTAGTTCACGGCTGTGGCTACCTCTGTGTCGGCACTCGGCAGCCCGTCCATAATTGTATATACCACCTAACCGTGGTTTTTTTTTCTTTCTTTATACATACATACTAGTTACGAGTATACTATCTCTTTATCAACCAGTCTATATATTAGCAGCAGACACAGTACAGTGCGGTAGTTCACGGCTGTGGCTACCTCTGTGTCGGCACTCGGCAGCCCGTCCATAATTGTATATACCACCTAACCGTGGTTTTTTTTTCTTTCTTTATACATACATACTAGTTACGAGTATACTATCTCTTTATCAACCAGTCTATATTAGCAGCAGACACAGTACAGTGCGGTAGTTCACGGCTGTGGCTACCTCTGTGTCGGCACTCGGCAGCCCGTCCATAATTGTATATACCACCTAACCGTGGTTTTTTTTTCTTTCTTTATACATACATACTAGTTACGAGTATACTATCTCTTTATCAACCAGTCTATATATTAGCAGCAGACACAGTACAGTGCGGTAGTTCACGGCTGTGGCTACCTCTGTGTCGGCACTCGGCAGCCCGTCCATAATTGTATATACCACCTAACCGTGGTTTTTTTTTCTTTCTTTATACATACATACTAGTTACGAGTATACTATCTCTTTATCAACCAGTCTATATATTAGCAGCAGACACAGTACAGTGCGGTAGTTCACGGCTGTGGCTACCTCTGTGTCGGCACTCGGCAGCCCGTCCATAATTGTATACTAGTATCCAATCCATCCATCTCCATTGTTTACCTGAGGTGCCTTTTAGTTGTGCCTATTAAAATATGGAGAACAAAAATGTTGAGGTTCCAAAATTAGGGAAAGATCAAGATCCACTTCCACCTCGTGCTGAAGCTGCTGCCACTAGTCATGGCCGAGACGATGAAATGCCAGCAACGTCGTCTGCCAAGGCCGATGCCCAATGTCATAGTACAGAGCATGTCAAATCCAAAACACCAAATATCAGTAAAAAAAGGACTCCAAAACCTAAAATAAAATTGTCGGAGGAGAAGCGTAAACTTGCCAATATGCCATTTACCACACGGAGTGGCAAGGAACGGCTGAGGCCCTGGCCTATGTTCATGGCTAGTGGTTCAGCTTCACATGAGGATGGAA
Organism: Pseudophryne corroboree; assembly: GCF_028390025.1. Lineage (NCBI taxonomy): Eukaryota > Metazoa > Chordata > Amphibia > Anura > Myobatrachidae > Pseudophryne > Pseudophryne corroboree. Next base: position 355,421,868 of record NC_086454.1, on the reverse strand, counting down.
GCACTCAGCCTCTCGCTAGAAAAATGAAAAGACTCAAGCTGGCAAAAGCAGCACAGCAAAGAACTGTGCATTCTTCGAAATCCCAAATCCACAAGGAGAGTCCAATTGTGTCGGTTGCGATGCCTGACCTTCCCAACACTGGACGTGAAGAGCATGCGCCTTCCACCATTTGCACGCCCCCTGCAAGTGCTGGAAGGAGCACCCGCAGTCCAGTTCCTGATAGTCAGATTGAAGATGTCAGTGTTGAAGTACACCAGGATGAGGAGGATATGGGTGTTGCTGGCGCTGGGGAGGAAATTGACCAGGAGGATTCTGATGGTGAGGTGGTTTGTTTAAGTCAGGCACCCGGGGAGACACCTGTTGTCCGTGGGAGGAATATGGCCGTTGACATGCCAGGTGAAAATACCAAAAAAATCAGCTCTTCGGTGTGGAGGTATTTCACCAGAAATGCGGACAACAGGTGTCAAGCCGTGTGTTCCCTTTGTCAAGCTGTAATAAGTAGGGGTAAGGACGTTAACCACCTCGGAACATCCTCCCTTATACGTCACCTGCAGCGCATTCATAATAAGTCAGTGACAAGTTCAAAAACTTTGGGTGACAGCGGAAGCAGTCCACTGACCAGTAAATCCCTTCCTCTTGTAACCAAGCTCACGCAAACCACCCCACCAACTCCCTCAGTGTCAATTTCCTCCTTCCCCAGGAATGCCAATAGTCCTGCAGGCCATGTCACTGGCAATTCTGACGAGTCCTCTCCTGCCTGGGATTCCTCCGATGCATCCTTGCGTGTAACGCCTACTGCTGCTGGCGCTGCTGTTGTTGCCGCTGGGAGTCGATGGTCATCCCAGAGGGGAAGTCGTAAGCCCACTTGTACTACTTCCAGTAAGCAATTGACTGTTCAACAGTCCTTTGCGAGGAAGATGAAATATCACAGCAGTCATCCTACTGCAAAGCGGATAACTGAGTCCTTGACAACTATGTTGGTGTTAGACGTGCGTCCGGTATCCGCCGTTAGTTCACAGGGAACTAGACAATTTATTGAGGCAGTGTGCCCCCGTTACCAAATACCATCTAGGTTCCACTTCTCTAGGCAGGCGATACCGAGAATGTACACGGACGTCAGAAAAAGACTCACCAGTGTCCTAAAAAATGCAGTTGTACCCAATGTCCACTTAACCACGGACATGTGGACAAGTGGAGCAGGGCAGGGTCAGGACTATATGACTGTGACAGCCCACTGGGTAGATGTATGGACTCCCGCCGCAAGAACAGCAGCGGCGGCACCAGTAGCAGCATCTCGCAAACGCCAACTCTTTCCTAGGCAGGCTACGCTTTGTATCACCGCTTTCCAGAATACGCACACAGCTGAAAACCTCTTACGGCAACTGAGGAAGATCATCGCGGAATGGCTTACCCCAATTGGACTCTCCTGTGGATTTGTGGCATCGGACAACGCCAGCAATATTGTGTGTGCATTAAATATGGGCAAATTCCAGCACGTCCCATGTTTTGCACATACCTTGAATTTGGTGGTGCAGAATTTTTTAAAAAACGACAGGGGCGTGCAAGAGATGCTGTCGGTGGCCAGAAAAATTGCGGGACACTTTCGGCGTACAGGCACCACGTACAGAAGACTGGAGCACCACCAAAAACTACTGAACCTGCCCTGCCATCATCTGAAGCAAGAAGTGGTAACGAGGTGGAATTCAACCCTCTATATGCTTCAGAGGTTGGAGGAGCAGCAAAAGGCCATTCAAGCCTATACAATTGAGCACGATATAGTAGGTGGAATGCACCTGTCTCAAGTGCAGTGGAGAATGATTTCAACGTTGTGCAAGGTTCTGATGCCCTTTGAACTTGCCACACGTGAAGTCAGTTCAGACACTGCCAGCCTGAGTCAGGTCATTCCCCTCATCAGGCTTTTGCAGAAGAAGCTGGAGGCATTGAAGAAGGAGCTAAAAGGGAGCGATTCCGCTAGGCATGTGGGACTTGTGGATGCAGCCCTTAATTCGCTTAACAAGGATTCACGGGTGGTCAATCTGTTGAAATCAGAGCACTACATTTTGGCCACCGTGCTCGATCCTAGATTTAAAGCCTACCTTGGATCTCTCTTTCCGGCAGACACAGGTCTGCTGGGGTTGAAAGACCTGCTGGTGACAAAATTGTCAAGTCAAGCGGAACGCGACCTGTCAACATCTCCTCCTTCACATTCTCCCGCAACTGGGGGTGCGAGGAAAAGGCTCAGAATTCCGAGCCCACCCGCTGGCGGTGATGCAGGGCAGTCTGGAGCGACTGCTGATGCTGACATCTGGTCCGGACTGAAGGACCTGACAACGATTACGGACATGTCGTCTACTGTCACTGCATATGATTCTCTCAACATTGATAGAATGGTGGAGGATTATATGAGTGACCGCATCCAAGTAGGCACGTCACACAGTCCGTACTTATACTGGCAGGAAAAAGAGGCAATTTGGAGGCCCTTGCACAAACTGGCTTTATTCTACCTAAGTTGCCCTCCCACAAGTGTGTACTCCGAAAGAGTGTTTAGTGCCGCCGCTCACCTTGTCAGCAATCGGCGTACGAGGTTACATCCAGAAAATGTGGAGAAGATGATGTTCATTAAAATGAATTATAATCAATTCCTCCGCGGAGACATTGACCAGCAGCAATTGCCTCCACAAAGTACACAGGGAGCTGAGATGGTGGATTCCAGTGGGGACGAATTGATAATCTGTGAGGAGGGGGATGTACACGGTGATATATCGGAGGGTGAAGATGAGGTGGACATCTTGCCTCTGTAGAGCCAGTTTGTGCAAGGAGAGATTAATTGCTTCTTTTTTGGGGGGGGTCCAAACCAACCCGTCATATCAGTCACAGTCGTGTGGCAGACCCTGTCACTGAAATGATGGGTTGTTTAAAGTGTGCATGTCCTGTTTTGTTTATACAACATAAGGGTGGGTGGGAGGGCCCAAGGACAATTCCATCTTGCACCTCTTTTTTCTTTTCTTTTTCTTTGCATCATGTGCTGATTGGGGAGGGTTTTTTGGAAGGGACATCCTGCGTGACACTGCAGTGCCACTCCTAGATGGGCCCGGTGTTTGTGTCGGCCACTAGGGTCGCTAATCTTACTCACACAGTCAGCTACCTCATTGCGCCTCTTTTTTTCTTTGCGTCATGTGCTGTTTGGGGAGGGTTTTTTGGAAGGGACATCCTGCGTGACACTGCAGTGCCACTCCTAGATGGGCCCGGTGTTTGTGTCGGCCACTAGGGTCGCTAATCTTACTCACACAGCTACCTCATTGCGCCTCTTTTTTTCTTTGCGTCATGTGCTGTTTGGGGAGGGTTTTTTGGAAGGGACATCCTGCGTGACACTGCAGTGCCACTCCTAGATGGGCCCGGTGTTTGTGTCGGCCACTAGGGTCGCTTATCTTACTCACACAGCGACCTCGGTGCAAATTTTAGGACTAAAAATAATATTGTGAGGTGTGAGGTATTCAGAATAGACTGAAAATGAGTGGAAATTATGGTTTTTGAGGTTAATAATACTTTGGGATCAAAATGACCCCCAAATTCTATGATTTAAGCTGTTTTTTAGTGTTTTTGGAAAAAAACACCCGAATCCAAAACACACCCGAATCCGACAAAAATAATTCGGTGAGGTTTTGCCAAAACGCGTTCGAACCCAAAACACGGCCGCGGAACCGAACCCAAAACCAAAACACAAAACCCGAAAAATTTCAGGCGCTCATCTCTAATTTGTATACCTGCTGTGGGTGCATTTGTATACCTGGCACTGTGAGGGCAATTGTATACCTGGCACTGTGGGGGCAATTGTTTACCTGGCACTGTGGGGGCAATTGTTTAACTGGCACTGTGGGGTCATTTGTATACCTGACACTGTGGGGGCATTTTTGGATCTGGCACTGTAGGGGCATTTTTGGATCTGGCACTGTAGGGGCATTTTTGGATCTGGCACTGTGGGGGCATTTTTGGATCTGGCACTGTGGGGGCATTTGTGGATCTGGCACTGTGGGGGCAATTGTGGATCTGGCACTGTGGGTGCAATTGTGGATTTGGCACTGCACTATTGGGAGCATATGTCTGTGTATCACGTCTCATTTTAATTGGCCTCACTCACTAAATGACTGCGGGCATTACTACAGGCAATATTACTACTGGGGGCAATACGGGCATTGCATAAGGGACACCACTACTATGGGGTCTATATAAGGGGCACTGCCAGTACAGTGGACATTGCATAATGAGCGCTACAACTGTGGGCATTATATAAGAAGCGCCACCTCACATGCACCGAAGCCGCACGCAAATGTACTTGCCCCTTCCATGGTGCCCCCCCTATCATTTTCTTCTGGATCCGCCCCTGATTCATTGCAATACGTCATTTAACTCATTACTGGAATTGTTGCCTTTAATAAATATATGAAACTGAACTTTCTTCGTCCTCCCTGCTTTCATCATACCCCAGCACCTACACCTTTGGTTGGTCCAGGGTTAACGGATTCACAAAAACACTTGGCCCTGACACTTAGATGTGGTCAGCCTGTACACATGTATCCCTCAAAAGGAGGGATTACAAGCAGTTGAGCGACTTTTAGTGGGCAATGTGCATTATACAGGACCTGATATAAAGTTCTTTTCTGGCACTGCTTAATTTCACCCTTACCCACAATTATTTTATGTTTGATGGTAAATATTTGAAACAACTTACTGGCTGTGCGATGGGGTCCTCTGTGGCCCCGTCGTTTGCCAGTACGTTCATGTGGGATGTGAAAAACACACTTTATTCTTTGAAAATCATGATGTTGCACAATTGTTGTTTTTATACTATTGGTACATCGATTATGTGATTCTTATGTGTGTAGGGCCTGAGCAGCAACTAGAGGATTTAATACATGCCCACAACCTGTCCTCTAACCCCATTAAACTTACATTAACTTGTAGTAAACAAGAAATTTGTTTTCTGGATATACAAATTAAATGATGATCTTGTCAGCTAGTTACAAGTTTGTATACCAAGCCCACTGACCGTAACACTTTTTTACATCACAACAGATTCCATCCGGCTCCTACAGTTAAAGGGTTACCCTACTCCCAGTTCCTGAGGGAGTATAGGGTTAATAGTGAGGAGAGTGTGAAAATTAAACAGCGTGATGAAATGGAAGCCAAATTTAAGGCAAGGGGTTAACCAGCTAAACTTTTGAAACTTGCTAAGGAAATTGCATCTAGGTTAAATAGATTGGATTTACTTAGTTCTAGCAAAAAAGATAAGTCTCGAAATTCGATCGTCTGGGTTAATGAATATAATTCCAGCCGCACTCAGACTAAGAGCAAGGCCAAGAAATTGTGGCCAATAGTAACGTTTGATCCAGAATGACCTGCTTTACACAACAAGAGGTTATCCAGTTATACCAGAGGCCGCAATATTAGAGACATAGTGGTCAAGACAGATATAACCAATTCTAGCAAGGCACCCACACATATTTTGACCGGAGAAGGTGGTTGCTATAAGTGCTTGGGGTGCACCTATATGTCTCCAGGTGATACCATCACACACCCTTTTTCGGGCAAAAAATTTCCTATTAAATGGCCACTGACTTGCAGCACCAAATATGTTATTTATGCCATAATGTGTCCACGTGGCATCTATTATATAGGAAAAACGGAGTGCCAATTCAAAATCCATATGGCATAACATCACCAAGCTATTCGTAATGCCCTACTTACAGGCTCAGCCGAACAACCAGTGGCCAGGCATTTCATGTCCCGGAAAGTTAAAGAGGAGGCAATAGGGGGAAAAAAACTCCTGCAATTAGAATCGCAATGGATCTTTAGATTGCAATCTTTATGCCCTAAGGGTTTGAACGACTCCTTGTGGTTAATCAACTTTTTATAAAGCAGGAGCAAGTTGTGTACCACCAGAATTGGTGTGCTGTTGGTTCTATGATGGTTCACCTTGACAAAAGGGTGTAAAGACAATAATAAAAAGTGGCCACTTCGTTGTGGCTAACCAAGCATATAAATAGTACACTCCAAAATTGTATACAGTGGCAGCAGCCAGATTTCGAATTTGTCCAATCCCCGATAAGACAAGTAAAATGTTCTATGGTAATAAATCAGCTGCGCCTTCAGTGTTCAGATTAAAAACGGTGAACGTGACAATAACTCTTATCCAAAAGTGACAACCAAATTCACGTACCAAACATAGGAAGATGATCAGCTTGTAAAGGTATCTCTACAGGTGTTCTTCCTTAGTAGTTTCCTTCCTCAAATTTCTCAGAAGTTATACAGAACATCACATAATTGGAGGATGAAGACAATATATAAATAAATAAAGTGCACTGCCACAATAAAGTGACTTTGTGCTTACGTGCATAAAAAAGTGCTTGAGTGCTTAATGTGCAAAAAGAAGGAAATTTTAGGTGCCGGCTTGTGGTGATACTCTATTCACCAAAAAATAAAAAGAGAATTAGCTCTTTAAGTATTTCCTTGCAAGCATAATGTCTGGGTGGATTCCTCACATATGTTCTTCGAACAGAAACCTTAAAACCCAAAAAATCTCCCCAAAAGGAAAAAAGCCTCTGATGGTGTAATATCGTTTTGTTTATACAAGTATTACACACAACAAGACAAAACAATAAATTGGACTCGTACAATGCTTATAATATATATAGGCTTATCTGTATAGCACGCAGCAGAGCGGAGAACCAGAAGTTTTGTATCCAACGCGTTTCATCCCTTTACACGTACTGGGACTTCCTCAGGGGTCAATAATTGACCCCTGAGGAGGTCCCAGTACGTGTAAAGGGACGAAACGGATAAGAGTTATTGTCACGTTCACCGTTTTTAATCTGAACACTGAGGGCGCAGCTGATTTATTACCATAGAATATATATATATATATATATATATAGATCAAAAAATGAGGCGGCACTCAGAGATTTGTTGAAAAGCAAACAGGTGTGTATTCAAATCATCACATCACATCTCATTTGATATGATGTGATGTGATGATTTGAATACACACCTGTTTGCTTTTCAACAAATCTCTGAGTGCCGCCTCATTTTTTGATCTACATATGGGGGTTGCCAAACCCAGATGGAGGGCACCAGAGTAAGCAAGCCCTAGGGGGCATCCAGAGTGCCGGCGTTACGCTGTATGGATAGATAGATAGATAGATAGATAGATAGATAGATAGATAGATAGATAGATAGATAGATAGATAGATAGATATGTGTGTGTAATCAAATATACACATATATTTATATATTTTTTCCCCACATATCTTGGTTACACATACTTATGTTTTATTGTTTACACGCATACTGTACATCAGTGTTATACATATCACAATATTTATTATGTATATATACACTGCTAGTATTATTGCTCCTATATTTATTGCGAGGCATCAAGTCACGTTATCAGCAGCTGGACGACACTGTATAGTGTATTCACACCAGCGGGATTACAGTGCACTAGGGAGACAAGTATTCATTGTTGCTATTTATCTTACGTATGTTTAACGATTTTGTAAAGTTGTCAGTGTCTATAAATATGTGTGTTATTGTTTACAGCGTTTCCTAGGTCACGCAGCCGGGACCCGCAACGTCACTTCCGCTGGATGCAGGAAAGCCGGAAGTGTAATGGCGGAACCGCGGGAAGCGTGACAGAGAAGAACGCCGGTGGGGAGGTTCTTGGGGGTAAGTCATGGTATTTATTTATCACTTGTTTCACTTGCAAATTGTTCTGCAGAAGAGGAGCACGTCCCCGAAACGTTAACACAGCAATACACGTTATGGTTGTTTATAAGTCTACGAGTGCCGCCTCGTTTGTTCACAGCTGAATATCAGGGACATAGTCCCCAGTGGAGGACACAGGAGCTGGTAAGCCTAGTCTGGGCCACAGGAGTGCCGGAGTGTCATATATAACTTGACCCAATTAAAAAAGATGAGAGCGGTCTGTAATTTCCATCGTAGACTTCACCTGTGAGAGACAGAATCTGGAAATCACATTGTATGATTGTTACACTATTTATTTGGTTATTCTTGCGGACAATAAATATTTGGACAATCAGAAAGTTTACCTCGATACTTTGTAATATAACCTCGGTTGGCAATTACAGAGGTCAAACGTTTCCTGTAGTTCTTGACCAGGTTTGCACACACTGTAGCAGGGATTTTGTCCCACTCTTCCATACAGATCTTCTCTAGATCTGTCATGTTTTGGGGCTGTTGCCAGGCAACACGGACTATCAACTCCCTCTACAGATTTTCTATTGGGTTGAGGTCTGGAGACTGGCTAGGCCACTCCAGGACCTTGAAATGCTTCTTACGGAGCCACTCCTTAGTTGCCCGGGTGGTGTGTTTGGGGTCATTGTCATGCTGGAAGACCCAGCCACTTCCATCTTCAATGCTCTTACTGAGGGAAGGAGGTTTTTGCCCAAGATCTCACGATACATGGCTCCATTCATCCTCTCCTTAATACAGATTAGTCGTCCTGTCCTCTTTGCAGAAAAGCAGCCCCAAAGCATGATGTTTCCACCCCCATGCTTCACAGTGGGTATGGTGTTCTTAGGATGCCATTCATCATTCTTCTCCCTCCAAACATGGCGAGTGGAGTTTATACCAAAAAGTTCGATTTTGCTCTCATCTGACCAAATTACATTCTCCCAATCCTCCTCTGGATCATCCAGATGGTCACTGGCAAACTTTAGATGGGCCTGGACATGTGCCGGCTTAAGCAGGGGGACGTAGTGTGTTACTAATGGTAACCTTTGTGACTGTGGTCCCAGCTCTCTTGAGGTCATTGACCAGGTCCCCCCGTATAGTTCCGGGCTGATTCCTCACCGTTCTCAAGATCATTGATACCCCACGAGGTGAGATATTGCATGGAGCCCCAGGTCGAGGGAGATTGTCAGTAATCTTGTATTTGTTCCATTTTTTAATAATTGCGCCAACAGTTGATCTCTTCTCACCAAGCTGCTTGCCTATTGTCGAGTAGCTCATCCCAGCCTTGTGCAGCTCTACAATTTTGTCCCTGGTGTCCTTAGACAGCTCTCTGGTCTTGGCCATAGTGGAGAGGTAGCCATCTGACTGTTTGAGGGTGTGGACAGGTGTCTTTTATACAGATAACCAGTTCAAACAGGTGCCATTAATACAGGTAACGAGTGGAGGATAGAAGAGCTTCTTAAAGAAGAAGTAACAGGCCTGTGAGAGACAGAAATCTTGCTGCTTGGTAGGTGTCCAAATAATTATTTTCCACAAGAATATACAAGTAAATTGTTTAAAAATCATACAATGTGATTTCTTGGTTTTTTTTTTCCAGAGTCTGTCTCTCACAGTTGAAGTGTATCTATGATGGAAATTACACACATCTCTCATCTTTTTAAGTGTGTCAACCTGCACAATCGGTGGCTGTCCAAATACTTTCTTGCCCCACTGTGTATATATATATATATATATATATATGTGGAAGGAAGGGGGATGAGGGATATATAGCGACTATAGTGTTAAATGAAAATATACAGTTGCCAATTCTAAAATAACTATTTATTAACATAAATTGCACGTAAAAAGAAGCACATATAAAAAATGGGACAATAACACATACACAGCTGGACTAAAAACACTTAAATGAAATCTTAAAACTACAATAAAAGCAAGTAAAATGGATTTTTCCTTATCTTAGGTGAGGTAGGTACAGGATTTCCCCAACGCGTTTCGTCTCAACAGACTTCTTTTGACCCGTTGAAGAAGTCTGTTGAGACGAAACGCGTTGGGGAAATCCTGTACCTACCTCACCTAAGATAAGGAAAAATCCATTTCACTTGCTTTTATTGTAGTTTTAAGATTTCATTTAAGTGTTTTTAGTCCAGCTGTGTATGTGTTATTGTCCCATTTTTTATATGTGCTTCTTTTTACGTGCAATTTATGTTAATAAATAGTTATTTTAGAATTGGCAACTGTATATTTTCATTTAACACTATAGTCGCTATATATCCCTCATCCCCCCTTCCTTCCACATTGTTTCAGGGCTTTACCACCCCTGTATTTTTTGAGGGATTCAGCAGACGCCCCATTAACAATAGAGGGGAGTGTTTTTTTAGGTTGCCAGTTGTACAACATATCTGTATATCACAAGTGGCGCAATATCAATCCCTGTTTTCGTATATATATATATATATATATATATATATAAAAGCTTCTCCTCTGAGTCCTTCTATCGTACTTACCGATTCCCGGTCAGTGCTCTGGCGCCTGTGCTGTCTGTCTGTCCGGTCACAGTGAAGGTGACACTGCAGTGTGACCACCACACAGTGACTCACTCTTCCCCACTCCGAGTCTAAACTCTACTCCAGTCGCACCACACCACGCCATGAGTCCCGTATCCCACATACAGCATCCTGCAGTGCTTCCTGGGTAGTTACTATCGCGAGACCTGCGGGCGGGGCCGGCAGCGTCCAAACAAAATAGACACCGCTTTTTCGTCTCGTCATTGTTCGTCAGGGCATCATGGACTAATATTTCGTCATCATTTTCGTTATTAAGAATTTCCTGTTTTTGTTATAATTTAGTCATGAAAAAAACCTTTGTCATGAATCGTTTTAGTCTAAATTTTCATTGACGTAATTAACACTGTGTCCACATCTAGTCCCATGCACCTGGCGCAATTGCAGCAGACTTCAGTGCTACTTTTATGGGTTGGCCGCTGGAGAGGTCCCAGCATCTTCGGAGAGGCGCCCAGCCTGAGACAGCATAGGGATGTGCCTCTGAACCAGGCCCCATGTTAGGGTGTGCCTAAGCTCCTGAGGCATTAGGCCACTCACAACCAGCCATATCCCCCATGTTCACCAGTGACACCTTTCCACAGCAGGTCAGGACCCAGCCCCCAGCAGTTCCAACAGGTGGGACTAGAGTTCTGAGTGTCGGGAGTCGGGACGGTGTGACAGTCTTGTAGATCGTGCCTAGGTCTAGTGATATGTGGGAGGTATGATGTGCACGGGTTCATCTTGGAGACCATTCAGAATAACATTATACCTTTGCTGCCAGGTCCTGCTGGCTTCGGTATGGCACCCCGGTGGTCACATGACCAACAGCGGCATCTCAGCATTGATGATCCCGACATCAGAGGGGGCAAGTATTTTTACCTTTCCCCGTAACCTACCCTAATTGTAACCCTCCAGGGTGGTAGCTAGGGCTAACCACCCCCCTCATACCTAAGTCCTATCCCTAAGGCGAACCCCAATAATTACCTTCGGGATCGGCTGTCAGTGTTCCGGCGCTGGACTCCTGAGTGGTGATTCCGGCTTCGGCCACGTGACCGCACTCATCCCGTCCTGCTCATTGTCCTATATCCTTTTGCACAATTATATACTCAGTCCATCTATAACCCCTTTTATCACATTCCCAGTTCCCAGGTTCTCTAAATGACATAATTCACAAGGGAATTGTTCTGCACCTTTCACTCAATCCTGGAAGCTACCAGTTTCATAATAATAATTATCTGTAGCATGTCAGAGACCGTTCTGCAACCGGTTTTCTTTAAATCACCCCCTCCACTCTTACACACACACACACACACACACACACACACACACACACACACACACAGAGGCGGATTGGCCATAGGGTTTACAGGGAAGATTCCCGGTGGGCCGACGCACCTGTGGGGCCTGTTTAGTTTGAGGACATGTGGTCCTTTTTATAGACATAATGAATATGATGCAAAACAATTTGCATATATGAAAATGACTTTGCCACTTAGCCTGTGATTGCAGATGATCTAGTGTATGTTCTGTCTCCCTGCTTGGCTGACATATAAGATTGAGTGAATAGTGATTGGGATACGGTTGGTGTAATAAGCAAGAAAATATATCTTTCTAAAGAATTAAATAGTTTCCTAAATTCTGAAGGTGTATCATATAATGTGCTCATAATATTTAATTGTATTTCTTTTTAACTTCCCCCTTGATGCTGGACATGCCCACTATCTGGAAAGTCTTGGGGGGAGGGTGCTGCTGCCATGGCCCATGGGACGACCTTACACCTCTGGTGCTGCCCATGTGGGGCCACTAGTACAATTTTTTCCAGGGCCGCTTTTTTTTCCCAATCCGCCCCTGCACACACACATGCGCGCACGCACGCACGCACGCACACACACACACAATGCTCAGTATCCATGAGAATCATAATGTACTCTCCTCAAATTGTGATATACATAATTGCTCCCGCTCGGAGGAGTGAATAGTACACTTCTGCCTTCCCTGTGTGTTTATTTCCATCCACCTGAATCAGTATTATTGCTGCAAGAGATGAAACCTGGGAAATTACAAACCTATTAATTACATTTCCTGACAGACAAGTGGGGCTGCTCTCACAGTGATGAAATGTATAATTTCTCTGCTCTTGTTCTTTGGGGAAATTAAATGAACATTACAGACTAAATAGGATGTGACAATATTAGTAATGCTGTATTGTTATTAATGGGAGGCAACGTGTCATTCTGAAGGAAGTAAGGGCCTAATTCAGACCTGATCGCTAGCAGGAGATTTTTGCAGCGCTGCGATCAGATAGTCGCCGCCTACAGGGGGGTGTATTTTAGCTGTGCAAGTGTGCGACCGCATGTGTAGCAGAGCGGTACAAACAGATCTTGTGCAATCTCTGCGCAGCCCAGGACTTACTCAGCCGCTGCGATCGCTTCAGCCTGTCCGGGACCGGAATTGACGTCAGACACCCGCCCTGCAAATGCTTGGACACGCCTGCGTTTTTTCAAACACTCCCAGAAAACGGTCAGTTGCCACCCACAAACGCCCTCTTTCTGTCACTCTCTGTTACGTTCACTGTACTTGGTACTCCAGAGACAGGGTGGATAAGCTCCGAGTACAGGAACGTAATGCAGCGGCTAGAACAGAGTTCAGCAGCAACCCCTACGGAACCCCTGACTTTGTTGTCTCACCCACGTGGTCAGTCTACGCCTGCGAGACTATGTTTGCTTGGGCCCACGGCAGCCGCGTTTGAAGTGCGGATTAAGTCTGCCCAACTCCGATGCCCCCCGGTCTTAGTTGGAGACAAGGCGTAAACTGAGACGGGGCGAGAACAAGGGGAACCTCTAACTGAACAGAAACACTGAGTTAGGGTCTACTACAGAACTCTAACAAAAGGTATGTGCGGCGTGACCGCCAAAACAAACAGTAACAAAAGCATGTGCTGCACGGCCGCCAAGACAAACAGTAACAAAGGCGACGCTGTCCTGACGCCAAACACGACACTTGTCGTATAACATCGAGGACAGCGTAAAGCGGAAACCTCCACAGAAAAACACCAAAGCAAACACAAATAAAGAATATAAAACTTCAGCCAAACAGTGCGGCAAAAGCCGCTACTCACAACACCGGTAAAGGTGCACGCTGAAGGAAAGAGGACTCTAAGGCTGAAGGTTCAGGATCACTGGACCAGAAGGCTGGAACAGATTCCCAGGACCAAGCTCCAGAAACTGTGACACAGGACTCAGGAACAGACTGGCTGCAATCTGGAATACTCCGGACACTGGATACAAACTCCACAGGAACATACAGGTATGTTAACAGAACGTCTATCACCAGCCCAGAACTGCAGAGCTAGATGGGTAATAAGTAGAGATGTGCACCGGACATTTTTCGGGTTTTGTGTTTTGGTTTTGGATTCGGTTCCGCGGCCGTGTTTTGGATTCGGACGCGTTTTGGCAAAACCTCCCTGAAAATTTTTTGTCGGATTCGGGTGTGTTTTGGATTTGGTTTTTTTTTTACAAAAACCCCTCAAAAACAGCTTAAATCATATAATTTGGGTGTCATTTTGATCCCATAGTATTATTAACCTCAATAACTGTCATTTCCACTCATTTCCAGTCTATTCTGAACACCTCACAATATTATTTTTAGTCATAAAATTTGCACCGAGGTCGCTGTGTGACTAAGCTAAGTGGCCGACAGAAACACCTGGCCCATCTAGGAGTGGCACTTCAGTGTAAAACAGGATGGCACTTCAAAAAATAGTCCCCAAACAGCACATGATGCAAAGAAAAAAAGAGGTGCACCAAGGTCGCTGGATGGCTAAGCTAAGCGACCCAAGTGGCCGACACAAACACCTGGCCCATCTAGGAGTGGCACTGCAGTGTCAGACAGGATGGCAGATTTAGAAAACAGTCTCCAAACAGCACATGATGCAAAGAAAAAAAGAGGTGCAATGAGGTAGCTGTGTGGCTAAGCTAAGCAACCCAAGTGGCTGACACAAACACCTGGCCCATCTAGGAGTGGTACTGCAGTGTCAGACAGGATGGCAGATTTAAAAAATAGTCCCCAAATAGCACATGATGCAAAGAAAAAAAGAGGTGCACCAAGGTCGCTGGATGGCTAAGCTAAGCGACCCAAGTGGCCGACACAAACACCTGGCCCATCTAGGAGTGGCACTGCAGTTTTCTAGCGAGAGGATGAGTGCTTCCATCCTCATGTGAATCTGAACCACTAGCCATGAACATAGGCCAGGGCCTCAGCCGTTCCTTGCCACTGCGTGTCGTAAATGGCATATTGGCAAGTTTACGCTTCTCATCAGACGCTTTTAATTTTGATTTTTGGGTCATTTTACTGAACTTTTGTAGTATACTTGACGACACAGAGGTAGAGCAGTGGACTACTGTACCGTACTGCTATATATTATATACTGGTGGTCAGCACAATTATGCACTGTCTTACTACTATATATATACTGCGCACAACTTAAATGCACCACAGGTACGGATGGATAGTATACTTGACGACACAGAGGTAGGTAGAGCAGTGGCCTACTGTACCGTACTACTATATATTATATACTGGTAGTCAGCAAAATTATGCACTGTCCTACTACTATATATATACTGCGCACAACTTAAATGCACCACAGGTATGGATGGATAGTATACTTGGCAACACAGAGGTAGGTAGAGCAGTGGCCTACTGTACCGTACTGCTATATATTATATACTGGTGGTCAGCAAAATTATGCACTGTCCTACTACTATATACTACAAATACAATGCAGCACAGATATGGAGCATTTTTCAGGCAGAGAACGTATAATACTGGTGGTCACTGGTCAGCAAAACTCTGCACTGTACTACTCCTATATAATACTGGTGGTCCCCAGTCCCCACAATAAAGCATACTGAGCAGCACAGATATTTGCAGCACACTGAGCACAGATATGGAGCATTTTTCAGGCAGAGAACGTAGATATTTGCAGCACACTGAGCACAGATATTTGCAGCACACTGAACACAGAAACTGAGAGAACGCCAGCCACGTCCTCTCACTATCATCTCCAATGCACGAGTGAAAATGGCGGTGACGCGCGGCTCCTTATATAGAGTATGAATCTCGCGAGAATCCGACAGCGGGATGATGACGTTCGGGCGCGCTCGGGTTAACTGAGCAATGCGGGAGGATCCGAGTCTGCCTCGGACCCGTGTAAAATGGGTGAAGTTCGGGGGGGTTCGGATTCCGAGGAACCGAACCCGCTCATCTCTAGTAATAAGGGAACACGCCCCAATCAGGATGGCTGGAGGCCAGGCACACTGTAATGGCCAAATTCCTGCAGCTGAGAGTAACACAGACAAGAGCCAGATTGCAGTACAGAGACTCACCACATAATGATCAAATATCAGACAGGTGAGGCTTAACACATAGAAACAGGCTGCAATTACACAGACTCACCACCGGCGGACAATAAGAGTCTTCTAAACCCATACAATGGAAATCCTGGCCCAGTGGCGTAACTAGAAATTTTTCTCCCCCAAGCCAAAAAATTCTTTGGCGCCCCCCCCCCCCCCCGCCGCATAATTGGGAGCAAGAAAGGGATAAATATGCGCGCGCCGAAGGCGCGCGCTGCAAAAAAAGGGGCGTGGTTTTGTTGGAATGGGCGTGGTTTCTCATAAAGGGGCGTGGTATTGCAGGAAAAGACTACCTTATACCCCAGTTTTGCAACCTGCACGCCCATACGTTGGCCACCACAGGAAAGAAAAATAATCCTGATTCATGCCCCTTACATTATTTGTCATTTTTCCTCCTTATAGTAATGCCCAGTATACATTATGCCACATACTGCAATGGCCCTTAGACATTATTCCACACACAATAATGCCCCCGACACATTATGCCACACACCGTAATGCCTGTGACACATTATGCCACACACCGTAATGCCTGTGACACATTATGCCACACACCGTAATGCCCCCGACACATTATGACAGGAATCGCAATGCCCGTTATACATTATGCTATACACTGCAATGCCCCTGATACATTATAGCACATACAATGCCTGTGACACATTATGACACACACCGCAATGACCTTGAGACATTATACCACAATGCCCGTGATATAGTATACCATACACCGTAATGCCTGTGACACATACCGCAATGCCCTGCCCGTTATACCCTATGCCACACACCGCAATGCCCGTTATGTATTATGCCACACTGCAATGACCCTGAGACATTATACCACATACCACAATGCCCGTGATATAGTATACCACACACCGTAATGCCTGACACATTATGACACACACCGCAATGTCCGTGATACATTATGCCACACACTGCAATGACCCTGAGACATTATACCACATATCACAATGCCCGCTATATAGTATACCATACACCGTAATGCCTGTGACACATTATGACACACACCGCAATGTCCGTGATACATTATGCCACACACCGTAATGCCCATTACACATTAAGTCCTACAGTAAGGCTTCTAATTACTTTTCAATTACCTTCTCGTTGTCAGGGGTTTCATGCACTGGGTGTCATGCTCGTTGCCAGGTGTTTCATGCACTGGGTGTCATGCTCGTTGTCAGGTGTTTCATGCACTGGGTGTCATGCTCGTTGCTAGGAGGTAGTCCTTGTTGCTAGGGCTGTGCTCCCAGTGCCACATATGACCCCAGTGCCAGATATTCCCCCACGGTGCCAGGTACTCACATGCCCCCGGTGCCAAATATAGCCCCCCCCATGTGCCAGGTACACATATACCCCCCCCCCAGTGCCACATATGCCCCCAGTGCCAGATATTCCCCCCCAGTGCCACATATGCCCCCAGTGCCAGATATTCCCCCCGTGCCAGATATGCCGCCAGTGCCATATACTCCCCCCCAGTGCCACATATGCCCCCAGTGCCAGATATTCCCCCAGTGCCAGATATCCCCCCTAGTGCCAGACATCCCCCCCCCAGTGCCAGACATCCCCCCCCCAGTGCCATATATGCCTCAGTGCCAGACATCCCCCCCCAGTGCCAGATATCCCCCCCAGTGCCAGACATCCCCCCCCAGTGCCATATATGCCCCAGTGCCAGACATCCCCCCCCAGTGCCATATATGCCCCAGTGCCAGACACCCCCCCCCCAGTGCCAGATATCCCCCCCAGTGCCAGACAACCCCCCCCCCCGGTGCCAGATATCCCCCCCCCAGTGCCATATATGCCCCAGTGCCAGATTTCCCCTAGTGCCAGACATCTCCCCCCCAGTGCCATATATGCCCCAGTGCCAGATATCCCCCCCCAGTGCCAGACATCCCCCCCCCCAGTGCCATATATGCCCCAGTGCCAGACATCCCCCACCCCAGTGCCAGATATCCCCCCCAGTGCCAGACATCCCCCCCCCCCAGTGCCATATATGCCCCAGTGCCAGATATCCCCCCTAGTGCCAGACATCTCCCCCCCAGTGCCATATATGCCCCAGTGCCAGACATCCCCCCCCCCAGTGCCAGATATTCCTCCCAGTGCCGCCGTCGCCGCCGCCGCCGCTTATTGGAGGGACACGGACGGCACAGCGTGTGCCTCTCCTGTGTCCCTCCTGCTGCATCATCTCCGGCGGCCGCGGGTCTAATAGGGGGAAGTGCCGTCCGTGAGCCAATTAGAGCTCACGGACGGCACTTCCCCCTATTAGACCCGCGGCCGCCGGAGATGATGCAGGAGGGACACAGGAGAGGCACACGCTGTGCCGTCCGTGTCCCTCCAACAAGCGGCGGCGGGAAGGAGAAAGCAGTCTGACATGCGGGCGCTCGTCCGCATGTCAGTCTGCTGTAATCAGTGGCGCCCCCGCAGCCCCTCGCCCCCAAGCCACCGCGAGGACTGCGGGGGCAGTAGTTACGCCACTGTCCTGGCCTGCAACAGAACTATAACATAAAATACATGAACAGAAAGTGAACAGGAATGAACCACTGCTTGTGGTTCATAACAGTACCCCTCCTTAAGGGTGAACTCCGGACATCCCATAAAAGCCAAGGGGAACAGAAACAAAAGAATAACATAAAATACATAATCAAAATGCAAAACAGGAATGAGCCACTGCCGTGGCTCATAACAATCTCCTTGCGATCGCCCATGCAAATGGATCCTTCGCACAAACCTATCGCTGAGTGGCGATCCGCTTTGTACCCGTGCGATGCGCCTGCACATTTCGGTGCATACACGTGCGCAGTTTAGACCTGATCACCTACTGTATGAAAACGCAGCCTAGTGATCAGGTCTGAATTACTTTCAAAGTTAAAGAGCATACAGTGATAACATAGGACAGCCATTTTGTAAGTGAAGGCTGAGGCAACCATTTTGTGAGTGAATACTGAGGCAGCCATTTCGAGAGTGAAGTATGAGTCGGTAGTTTGGGGAGCTATACCACTATTCAAGAATATGCAGCTTATTATTACACTAGGAAACAAAGGCAAGTAAGAATAAAATGAGGGCATAACATAAAAACAAATTGCTTATACACAAGCTGCTATGGTCCTGGGGGGTTATCTATAATGCCAGGGGGGAAGTGCATGGAATGTCCTAGCAAAAGTCAAAAATTAAAACCAGTGTTTGCCAGGTTGGCCCCTCATGCTAAATATATATATGCAAAGGAGAAAGACAAGCTATTCCTGGTGTGGTGCACACAAACTGAAGAAAATATAACCTTAATTCAATTTTTTTAGCTAAAATGTTTTACAAGTTTAGTGGTCAGAAAAAAATATTTAAAACAAAAATATTGTGAAATTGTAATAATAAAAAGAAGTCTGACTTAAAATTTATAATATCCGAACCACTGAGTACCAGACATCAAATAACCTTCGCATAATATTTATTTGCCTTATCTGTGTGTATGCTTTTCGTATATGTAGGGAATGTTCTTTCTATTTTCTGTTGTTTTCTCCATGGTAACACCTAGTCTATTGGGTGCTTGTCCACATAGTTTTTCAATAAATTAGGGCTAGTAATGTGAAATGCTAAATGCTGCTTGAAGAAAGCTACCGGCGAAACGTGCGTCAGTGTTTTTCACTGTTTACCTTTTGACAATAATTGTTAATTGAGAAATCCTTTTGTAATGCAGATGTGAGGAAGTAGTCCATGAAAAATGCTGCTATTATTTCGCTGGTCATTCCATTATCCCTTTTTTTTAAGATATCAATATATTTTTATTTTATTTTAATTTTTTTCAGTATTTTTTTTCTAACTTGATATCAATTGTTTGCTGAGACATTTTGCCTAGGTTGTAGTTTATTAGAATTTAATTATATTGCCTAAAACAACCATGATTGTTTTGGCAAAACTGTACAATATTTTATTTCCCTAAAAAAAGAGCTCTATTTTTATCTTTCTAGCTAACTGGACCCTTTAATTTATTCAATGTGGAGGAGAAGAAGACTCTTTTGTGGGCGCACTCTTTACTTTACATAAATATAGAAAATAGTCAAAGTAGATAAAAATACAAATTTTTATAATTCAACAAAATAATTACTACACAATTAAGACAATTAGTGGTTCATCAAGAAGATAAATATGGTCAAATAATTAACAAAATATTTGAAATAGCACCATGTGCTGATATGAAATGAAAAAACTGGATTTTGGCTGACGGGAGAAAATTCTAGACGTTATATATTCAGTGGTATATTGTGCTAATAAGCCAATTACTGTTAAGCATTCCCCTGTAATATAGTCTGGATACTGGTAGTACTTAAGAGTAGTATGACACTGTCAGGTTTCCTGCCAGAGAAGATAAGAGCGGAGGGGGCGGAGGGGGGACAGGCAAAGAGTGGAAGTTGGAGAGCAGTGTGAATCTGCTGTCAGTGTTAGACACTATATGGGCTCAATCAATGAGCTCTACTACACTGAGTATTCCTCAATGGTCACCCACTTGAGTACTAACCCAGCCCAACACTGATTAGCTTCCGAGATCGGACGGTTTTGGGCGTCTCCAGTGTGGTATGATAGTAGAGGAAATGACCAATATTGCGAAGCTCTGGAATCACTGATGAGAGTTCACGAATTTACAAAGTTATTCAGGACAGATACCAGACATAGAGGAAATTAGATGGATCTGCTGCCAATGTTAGACAGGGACTCGACCCTGAATCACTGGTGAGAGTCCACGAAAATAAGGATTGAAAGAAAATTAAGTAGATAGTAAAAGGTCTGATGGGGTTTAAATCCAGATGCGGCAATAGTAAAATGAACTGGAGTAATTACATTATCATTGGAAAAAGTTGCCTAAATACAGGGTGCCTGAAATGCCAAAGCAGAGACAAAGGAGAAAAAATTAATAACAGAGTACCAGCTATGGGAAAGTATCCAATATGACTTATTGGTACTTGAAAGTAGCAATGAGGTTGTAGCTGAATTGCACCTAGAGTGTAACTGTTACAAAAGTTTCCACTGCAGGTTGTCAATACCCCAAAAGGATATAACTAAATATCAGTGAAGTTGTAACTGAATTGCAATGATATGTCCAGACTGGGGGGGATTTATCAAAGTTTTTAGATTGGATCACTGCCAATACCATCACATGCAGGAAAATGAAAATGCAGCATTATAACATAATACATTAATATGGCAGTTATTTATATAAGGCAGGCAAGTACCTATTAGCACAAAGTCCGTCTAGTATAAAAAATGTATGATAGCAGAGTGATGGTGATAAGTGCTCGCAGGAGCAAATGAGAGAAACATATTAAACTGTTGCGGGCCCTTTAATTTATTGTGACATTATATTTCTGGATTTATGGACTGGTTATAGTGAGTATTCTTCATCACACAGACGGACATAAGGGTAGATAAATGAATGACCATAGTTCTATAATTATTCATTAAAGGTGAGGGCTACCGCTTGAAGCATCTGCATGCATCACTAGGTTTTGAGTAGGATGGCCAATCAGGGGATCAGGATCGGCGGGATCCCAGAATTCTGGCCTAAAATTGGCCGGGATTCAATCCTGGGATTGGAGCTTCCATTCCCGGGATTGGAGCTTCCAATCCTCGGGATTTCAGGATTGGCCACCACTTTAGTTTTTTCTATGCCGGGCAGCGTTGATCGTCCTCAGGATGCTCAGACGCTGCCCAGCTCCCCCTGCTCAGCTCCCCCTCCTCACGGCTGTGCACAGTGCGCTGCATGACGTGAAGTCAGAGGTCACACTGCGCAGCCAGCCGCCCGCCCTCCGGACCTCACCATCGCCCTGCACTGCCCGCCCTTCCGCCGGACCTCACAGTAAATGGTCCACTCTCCCTCCCGACCAGATTAGGGTTATCTGGGCTAGTCAGGGCAGGAGGATTGAAAAAATGGCCTGGGATTGGCCTCCCTAGTTTTGAGGTTATAAATCATGCCGTTTCACTTTTTTTTTATCTCTTGAGTATTGGAACCATGATACTGAACCCCCAGATGTAAAGAGGACTCTCCGCTGCTGAGCAACCACTATAGGACAACAGTGCTAAGATTGTCCAACGCCTACCTCTGTCATTTATACTGTGAGT
Source organism: Pseudophryne corroboree (assembly GCF_028390025.1). NCBI lineage: Eukaryota > Metazoa > Chordata > Amphibia > Anura > Myobatrachidae > Pseudophryne > Pseudophryne corroboree. Next base: position 355,400,039 of record NC_086454.1, on the reverse strand, counting down.
TTTTATATTCCACCATATACCTACATTGCTGTACAATGATCTTCTTTTCTTTCTATGTTATAACTAGTGATGTGCACCGGAAATTTTTCGGGTTTTGGTTTTGGATTCGGTTCCGCGGCCGTGTTTTGGATTCGGACGAGTTTTGGCAAAACCTCACCGAAAATTTTTTGTCGGATTCGGGTGTGTTTTGGATTCGGGTGTTTTTTTCAAAAACCCCTAAAAAACAGCTTAAATCATAGAATTCGGGGGTCATTTTGATCCCATAGTATTATTAACCTCAATTACCATAATTTCCACTCATTTCCAGACTATTCTGAACACCTCACACCTCACAATATTATTTTTAGTCCTACAATTTGCACCAAGGTCGCTGGATGACTAAGCTAAGCGACCCAAGTGGCCGACACAAACACCTGGCCCATCTAGGAGTGGCACTGCAGTGTCAGACAGGATGGCCGATTTAAAAAATAGTCCCCAAACAGCACATGATGCAAAGAAAAAAAGAGGCGCACCAAGGTGGCTGTTTGACTAAGCTAAGTGACACAAGTGTCCGACACAAACACCTGGCCCATCTAGGAGTGGCACTGCAGTGTCAATCAAGACAGGATGGCACTTCCAAAAAATTGTCCCCAAACAGCACATGATGCAAAGAAAAAAAGAGGCGCACCAAGGTGGCTGTGTGACTAAGCTAAGAGACACAAGTGGCCGACACAAACACCTGGCCCATCTAGGAATGGCTCTGCAGTGTCAGGCAGGATGGCACTTCCAAAAAATTGTCCCCAAACAGCACATGATGCAAAGAAAAAAAGAGGCGCACCAAGGTGGCTGTTTGACTAAGCTAAGCGACACAAGTGGCCGACACAAACACCTGGCCCATCTAGGAGTGGCACTGCAGTGTCAATCAAGACAGGATGGCACTTCCAAAAAATTGTCCCCAAACAGCACATGATGCAAAGAAAAAAAGAGGCGCACCAAGGTGGCTGTGTGACTAAGCTAAGCGACACAAGTGTCCGACACAAACACCTGGCCCATCTAGGAGTGGCACTGCAGTGCCAATCAAGACAGGATGGCACTTCCAAAAAATTGTCCCCAAACAGCACATGATGCAAAGAAAAAAAGAGGCGCACCAAGGTGGCTGTGTGACTAAGCTAAGCGACACAAGTGGCCGACACAAACACCTGGCCCATCTAGGAGTGGCACTGTAGTGTCAATCAAGACAGGATGGCACTTCCAAAAAATTGTCCCCAAACAGCACATGATGCAAAGAAAAAAAGAGGCGCACCAAGGCGGCTGTTTGACTAAGCTAAGCGACACAAGTGGCCGACACAAACACCTGGCCTATCTAGGAGTGGCATTGCAGTGTCAATCAAGACAGGATGGCACTTCCAAAAAATTGTCCCCAAACAGCACATGATGACTGGTTGGTTTGTGCCCCCACCAAAAAAGAAGCAATCAATCTCTCCTTGCACAAACTGGCTCTACAGAGGCAAGATGTCCACCTCATCATCATCCTCCGATTCCTCACCCCTTTCACTGTGTACATCCCCCTCCTCACAGATTATTAATTCGTCCCCACTGGAATCCACCATCTCAGGTCCCGTGTACTTTCTGGAGGCAATTGCTGCTGGTGAATGTCTCCACTGAGGAATTGATTATAATTCATTTTGATGAACATCATCTTCTCCACATTTTCTGGAAGTAACCTCGTACGCCGATTGCTGACAAGGTGAGCGGCTGCACTAAACACTCTTTCGGAGTACACACTGGAGGGAGGGCAACTTAGGTAGAATAAAGCCAGTTTGTGCAAGGGCCTCCAAATTGCCTCTTTTTCCTGCCAGTATACGTACGGACTGTCTGACGTGCCTACTTGGATGCGGTCACTCATATAATCCTCCACCATTCTTTCCATGGGGAGAGAATCATATGCAGTGACAGTAGACGACATGTCAGTAATCATTGGCAGGTCCTTCAGTCCGGACCAGATGTCAGCACTCGCTCCAGACTGCCCTGCATCACCGCCAGCGGGTGGGCTCGGAATTCTTAGCCTTTTCCTCGCACCCCCAGTTGCGGGAGAATGTGAAGGAGGAGATGTTGACGGGTCACGTTCCGCTTGACTTGACAATTTTCTCACCAGCAGGTCTTTGAACCTCTGCAGACTTGTGTCTGCCGGAAAGAGAGATACAACGTAGGTTTTAAATCTAGGATCGAGCACGGTGGCCAAAATGTAGTGCTCTGATTTCAACAGATTGACCACCCGTGAATCCTTGTTAAGCGAATTAAGGGCTCCATCCACAAGTCCCACATGCCTAGCGGAATCGCTCTGTTTTAGCTCCTCCTTCAATGTCTCCAGCTTCTTCTGCAAAAGCCTGATGAGGGGAATGACCTGACTCAGGCTGGCAGTGTCTGAACTGACTTCACGTGTGGCAAGTTCAAAGGGTTGCAGAACCTTGCACAACGTTGAAATCATTCTCCACTGCGCTTGAGTCAGGTGCATTCCCCCTCCTTTGCCTATATCGTGGGCAGATGTATAGGCTTGAATGGCCTTTTGCTGCTCCTCCATCCTCTGAAGCATATAGAGGGTTGAATTCCACCTCGTTATCACCTCTTGCTTCAGATGATGGCAGGGCAGGTTCAGGAATGTTTGGTGGTGCTCCAGTCTTCTGTACGCGGTGCCTGAATGCCGAAAGTGGCCCGCAACTCTTCGGGCCACCGACAGCATCTCTTGCACGCCCCTGTCGTTTTTTAATTAATTCTGCACCACCAAATTCAATGTATGTGCAAAACATGGGACGTGCTGGAATTTGCCCAGATGTAATGCACGCACAATATTGCTGGCGTTGTCCGATGTCACAAATCCCCAGGAGAGTCCAATTGGGGTAAGCCATTCTGCAACGATCTTCCTCAGTTGCCGTAAGAGGTTGTCAGCTGTGTGCCTATTCTGGAAAACGGTGATACAAAGCGTAGCCTGCCTAGGAACGAGTTGGCGTTTGCGAGATGCTGCTACTGGTGCCGCCGCTGCTGTTCTTGCTGCGGGATGCAATACATCTACCCAGTGGGCTGTCACAGTCATATAGTCCTGAGTCAGCCCTGCTCCACTTGTCCACATGTCCGTGGTTAAGTGGACATTGGGTACAACTGCATTTTTTAGGACACTGGTGAGTCTTTTTCTAAGGTCTGTGTACATTTTCGGTATCGCCTGCCTAGAGAAATGGAACCTAGATGGTATTTGGTACCGGGAACACAGTACCTCAATCAAGTCTCTAGTTGCCTCTGAATTAACGATGGATACCGGAACCACGTTTCTCACCGCCCAGGTTGCCAAGGCCTGAGTTATCTGCTTTGCAGCAGGATGACTGCTGTGATATTTCATCTTCCTCGCAAAGGACTGTTGGACAGTCAATTGCTTACTGGAAGTAGTACAAGTGGTCTTCCGACTTCCCCTCTTGGATGACGATCGACTCCCAGCAGCAACAACAGCAGCGCCAGCAGCAGTAGGCGTTACACTCAAGGATGCATCGGAGGAATCCCAGGCAGGAGAGGACTCGTCAGACTTGACAGTGACATGGCCTGCAGGACTATTGGCTTTCCTGGGTAAGGAGGAAATTGACACTGAGGGAGTTGGTGGTGTGGTTTGCAGGAGCTTGGTTACAAGAGGAAGGGATTTAGTGGTCAGTGGACTGCTTCCGCTGTCACCCAAAGTTTTTGAACTTGTCACTGACTTATGATGAATGCGCTGCAGGTGACGTATAAGGGAGGAAGTTCCGAGGTGGTTAACGTCCTTAACCCTACTTATTACAGCTTGACAAAGGCAACACACGGCTTGACACCTGTTGTCCGCATTTGTGTTGAAATAATTCCACACCGAAGAGGTGATTTTTTTGGTATTTTCACCAGGCATGTCAATGGCCATATTCCTCCCACGGACAACAGGTGTCTCCCCGGGTGCCTGACTTAAACAAACCACCTCACCATCAGAATCCTCCTTGTCAATTTCCTCCCCAGCGCCAGCAACACCCATATCCTCATCCTGGTGTACTTCAACAGTGACATCTTCAATTTGACTATCAGGAACTGGACTGCGGATGCTCCTTCCAGCACTTGCAGGTGCAAATGGTGGAAGGCGCAAGCTCTTCCCGTCCAGTGTTGGGAAGGTCAGGCATCGCAACCGACACCAAGAAAAGAAAGATATGTAAGTGCGCAACCAACAGCAGCAGGTATGAGGAAGGTCAAATCCTCAAAATGTAAACTGGAGTAAAGAAATGTGTATACGCTGGCTGACAAATTGATAAGAGATGGTTTGCTTTGTATGTAGAATTATAAACAATTTATTAACATTACATATAAAAACAATTAAAAAAGGAATATATCCCAATTATCACTAGTTGGTAAAGTGCATTCGTCTTATCTGGATAGGCTTAATTGTGCAGTGTGCCACTTTCCTATATGACCAGAGTCAAATCCTTATGACTAGGACGATCTCCCAAGATATAAACACTGTGTTTTGCAGATAGTTACCGGATCCACAGAAATGTAGGCATCAGCATTAGGACAAGTCCATTTATAGCTGTAGGTGTGGGCCAACCGGTTTGATTATGATTCATCCAGTGATGGGAGGGAGAGTCCAATTTTTGCCAGAGGATGACAGAGGTCCCGTGAGTCTGTTTGGAAAGTGGAGTCCAGATAGATGTAGGAAAAGCTCAACGCGTTTCACTGGCACAAGTACAATCCAGCTTCCTCAGGAGCTTAAATCCCATGAGTACTGAGTATGCTATTTATACCCTTCCTGAGTCAATAAGCATCACCTGTTTACTCAGAAAATCACTCAAAGCAAATCATCCCTAAAAATAATATAAAAACTTTACAATAGAGTCATAATAATCATATAAGTTCATATATAAACTATCCACTAAAAACGAGTATTTTTACTCTTATTTATTAAAAGATCATATTAAATACTATAACTATAGCCTCTTGATCATGTGATATGTCATGTCACATGATCGGCTGATTCGGCAGTCCCATTGGTTAGGTGAAAGGTTACCGGTCACGTGGTTCTTATCACGTGACCGGATTCTCTTTATATCCCCTTCTCTAGGTGTACATTTCATGTTTTATGGTCGGTCTTAGAGGTGTGAGTCTCTCCCTGGGACACTGTCAGCAAACTGCAAAACTAAAATGCACCACAGGTATAGAATGTAGATGGATAGTATACTTAATGGATGACGAGTGACGACACAGAGGTAGGTACAGCAGTGGCCTACCGTATTGCTATAAGTATATATATAGTATACTGGTGGACACTGTCAGCAAACTGCAAAACTAAAATGCACCACAGGTATAGAATGTAGATGGATAGTATACTTAATGGATGACGAGTGACGACACAGAGGTAGGTACAGCAGTGGCCTACCGTACTGCTATAGTATATATAGTATACTGGTGGACACTGTGTCAGCAAACTGCAAAACTAAAATGCACCACAGGTATAGAATGTAGATGGATAGTATACTTAATGGATGACGACACAGAGGTAGGTACAGCAGTGCACTCTGCACTGTACTCCTCCTATATAATATTAATTATACTGGTGGTCCCCAGTCCCCACAATAAAGCAGCACACTGAGCACAGATATGGAGTGTTTTTCAGGCAGACAACGTATACTGGTGGTCACTGTCAGCAAAACTCTGCACTGTACTCCTGCTATAGCTGCTCCCCAGTCCCCACAATTAAGCAGTGTGAGCACTCAGCACAGATATATCATGCAGCACACTGAGCATAGATATGGTATGGAGCGTTTTTTTCAGGCAGAGAACGGATAAAAACTGGTGGTCACTTATCAGCAAAACTCTGCACTGTACTCCTAACAGCTGCTCCCCAATCCTCCCCACAATTAAGCAATCAACTTCAACAATAAACGGAGAGGACGCCAGCCACGTCCTCTCCCTATCATCTCCAATGCACGAGTGCAAATGGCGGCGACGCGCGGCTGCTTATATAGAATCCGAATCTCGCGAGAATCCGACAGCGGGATGATGACGTTCGGGCGCGCTCGGGTTAGCCGAGCAAGGCGGGAAGGTTCTAACCTGCCTCGGACCCGTGTAAAAAAGGTGACGTTCGGGGGGGTTCGGGGTTCCTCCCCGCTCATCACTAGTTATAACCACATTGCGGGGAGGAAGTTCCATTATGTGTAGACGCCAATAAGAACAATGAAAGAGGGCAGGCTGGAGCAGGAGTAGGGAGTCTGAGACATATGCTGGGTCCCTTTAAATGGCTATTTATAAAAATAAAACAGGAATATTATGTCATTAGTAAAAGCCAGGGTATTTATTGCACAGGAGGCCTAATTCAGATGTGGGCAGATGTGCTGCGCATGGCGCAAATTACCGATGATTGGTACTTTGCGCATGTGCAGTACAGACCCGCGACGTGGGACGCAGATCGGCAGCAGCCTGTTAGTGACTGACAGCCTCCATTTTCCAAAGCAGAGGCCTGCGGGTGTGGGGGAGGGATGAGGCCAGGGTCTGCGTCGGGAGGCAGACATATCCCGGCCTCTTTGTTGTATCTGCAAGGGCCAACTTGGACGACAGAATGGGTAATGCAGTTGATCAATGGTGTCGCAGATGATCCGATGCTGCGTCATGGGATGACGCCACCTGCTGCTTCTAAATACCATGTGACAGTCTGGGATTGATAAATTACAGAAGCTGATTTGGTGGTACTTTATCTCTCTCCACCATCATAGCAAAGTACCCCGCCATATCATGCACTTTATATATTTAAAAAAAAAAGTATTATTATTTTCCAATAATCACAAGAATGGGTATTTTTTGGTATATTTTGATCCCATGTAAATAACAGAACAGCGCCCATTATGCCTTTATAACCCGCCTGGAAATGCGTTCCTGTATTGCAAACCAGAGTTAATTATTTCCACTCCTGCTTTGTAAATGACAAATCAACACGTGTCCTGGTTAATAATTCTTGTTAAGCAATTATAGCATTAAACAAAAAAGGTGTGAAACGTTTCCGGCAAACTCTTTAGGAGCGTTTTATTTATAGCGTCTTCTTGTGATAATCTCTGTAATTTCGCTGTATTGTTCCATTCTTCTCGTTAATTAACTTCTTATCATGTGTCAGATATCCAACAGTGACCTTACGTCAAAGTCATCGCAAGAGGCCCACAAAATGTGCACAATGATTTGCCATTTAAAGGGAAATTATTCTCTGTTTAAAACAAGGCATTTTTTCTGTTCTTTTTTTCAGTGAAGATTAAGCAATAAATATGCGCATTGTCTTCTTATGGCGGAAAACCTTGGTTTGCTATATAATCACTCTCACAACTAAAATATAATAAACAGGTCAATACCAGAAAAATAATGCAGATGGTATGGTACCTCGTGTGCCGTTGGTTATCAAACACTTTCCCCCCGTTCTCTTTAACCATTGTAGTTCACTTACTGATGCGTATGTATTAAGGGGGTCATTCCGAGTTGATCGCTCGCTGGCAGGTTTTAGCAGCTGTGCAAACGTATAGTCGCCGCCCACGGGGGAGTGTATTTTCGCTTTGCAGGAGTTCGGACACCTGTGCAGCAGAGCGCCAGCAAACACATTTTGTGCAAAACAAGACCAGCGCTGTAGTTACTTATCCAGTGCGATGATTGCTGCGACGAGTGACACAGAAATGACGTCAGATACCCACCCAGCAAACGCCCGGCCACGCCTGCATTTTTCCAAACACTCCCAGAAAACGGTCAGTTGCCACCCAGAAACGCCCTCTTCCTGTCAATCTCCTTGCGTTCGGCTGTGCGTTTGGAACCGTCGCTAGAACCAGTGCAAAACCACAAAGGACTTTGTACCTGTATGACGCGTGTGCGCATTGCGGTGCATACGCATGCGCAGATTAACCGTTTTTTTTACTGATCGCTACGCAGCGAACAATGGCAGCTAGCGATCAACTCGGAATGACCCCCTAAGCCTGAAGAAGGGATAAATCAGTGATAAGTGGAAGGTGACAACTCACCAGCCAATCATTACAGGTTTGTAAAATGACAGGTAGGAGCTGATTGGCTGGTGCATTATCACTTTCCACTTATCACTGTTTAATCCCTTCTCCAGGCTTAATACATCTGCACCTTAGGACTTCATTTCTCTTCATTTACTCTTAACCTCCCCTCCTGCTGAGTCTGTGTCTGCCTGCTCCCTGCTCCTGTCACTGACAGGTGTCCCATTGCTGAGATATCTGCAAGGTTGCAGCTGCCTGCCTGCTCCCATCTCTAATCTGATGCCGCAAGAAGCCAGGGGTAGTATGAGACTTTATTTTGACAAGCCCGCGCAGTATTCAATGAAGCAGGTGGGAGAACGGGAAAGCTACACTCTCCCCCTGTTGCGCTGCTGATTGGCTGGGGCGTGTCCTGGGGCAGGGAGGAGAGTGGGAAAATACACTCTCCTCCCCTTGCTCTGCTTTTTAGCTGAAGTGCATCCTGGAGCAGGGGCGAGAGCAGGAAAGCACACTCTTCTCCCCTTGCTCTATAAATAAACACCGTGCTAATGGTTAAAGAGCAGCTCTATTTAAAAATTATAATAATGTAAAAATGTTGAAAAGGTGTGCTTGTGATAATACCTGTAAAGTAAAGGGTTAATAGTAATGTTGGTTAGCTCTTTTGTGTTTCATTGAGAGAGTTTGTGGGATTTCCGTTTTTTTGGGCCTAATTCAGACCTGATCGCTCCTCTGCGCATTTGCAGAGGTCTGCGATCAGATAGTTGCTGCACAGAGTGAAAAACCGCCCCCATGCAAGTCTGCATACGCCATGAGAAAAGCTTTGCAAATGCCAGTCTGTGCGTAGCCCAGGACCTACTCCTACAGTGCTATAGAATCAGGTGATCGGGGCCGGAGCTGACGTTACACACTCTCCCTGAAAACGCTTGGGACCGCCTGCGTTTTTCCTGACGCTCCCAGAAAACGGGCAGTTACCACCCAGAAACGTCTCCTTCCTGTCAATCGGCCTGTGTTCGCCCAGTGATCAAAAAAATTCAGGATTTTTTCAGTTTTGCCTCGCGCCTGCGCATTATGATCTGTACGCATGCGCAGTTATTCGATAATCGCCCGCCTTGCGATTTCACACAACAGTGATCAGGTCTGAATTAGGCCCTTTGTTATATGCCGGCGGTGGGAGCCGCCCTATGGTAACAGTGAGGATGAGACGCTAATTAGCTTTCCCTATAGCTGCCTACCCAAAGTGTTTCTTTGCTCTCCCTCCTCTCCGGCTGGTTCTCCTGGGTGTCTGTCTGCTCGTTTGCCCGTCAGCGCTTTGCAGATGATGTCACCACTCTGGTTTTTCGGTCACAGCGCTCACCAACGCGTTTCATGCTGTAAAACCCTTTGTCAAGGATTACGCCCATGTCGCAGGATCTCCTCTTATTACGATTCTTTATTGATTAATTTTAATTAAAAGTTAAAAAAATATTTTAAAACACTGTGAACTCTTTTGTTTAGAGAATTTATAATAATAGACAGGTATTAAGTTGTTATGTCTTAATGTGTTTGGTACTAGATGTGTTCAATTTACAAATTCATGAAAAAAGGTGTTTTAATCCGTAATGAGATACGTGTGAGAATCTCACAAAAAATAGGATTTTAATACCTACCGGTAAATCCTTTTCTCTTAGTCCGTAGAGTATGCTGGGGTCACCATAGAACCATGGGGTATAGACGGGATCCTCAGGAGACATGGGCACTTTAAGACTTTCAAAGGGTGTGAACTGGCTCCTCCCTCTATGCCCCTCCTCCAGACTCTAGTTATAGGAACTGTGCCCAGGGAGACGGACATTACGAGGAAAGGACTTATTGTTAAACTAAGGTGAGATTCATACCAGCTCACACCACAAGCATGCCGCATCACGTGGCATTCAACAGAACACAAGCCAACGGCATGACCAATTTCAGCAACAGGCTGATCAAAACCGTAATACAACATGTGTGTAACCACAACTACTAACTGCAGGTAAGTACGTACTGGGACGGGCGCCCAGCATCCTCTATGGACTAAAAGAAAAGGATTTACCGGTAGGTATTAAAATCCTATTTTCTCATACGTCCTAGAGGATGCTGGGGTCACTATAGAACCATGGGGTTATACCAAAGCTCTAGAACGGGCGGTAGAGTGCGGATGACTCTGCAGCACCGATTGACCAAAGTTGAGGTCATCATCAGCCAGGGTATCAAATTTGTAAAACTTTGCAAAAGTGTTTGAACCCGACCAAGCAGCTGCCCGGCATAGTTGCAATGCCGAGACCCCCCGGGCAGCCGCCCATGACGAGTCCACTTTTCTAGTAGAATGGGCCTTCACCGATTCCGGCAATGGCAATCCAGCCATGGAATGAGCATGCTGACTTGTATTACAGATCCAGCGTGCAATGGTCTGCTTGGAAGCAGGACACCCAATCTTGTTGGGAGCATACAGGACAAACAGAGCCTCTGTTTTCCTAATCTGAGCCGTTCTGGCGACATAAATCTTCAAAGCTCTGACCACATCCAGAGATTTTGACTCAGCGAAGGCGTCAGTAGCCACAGGCACCACAATAGGTTGGTTCATGTGGAAAGAGGAAACCACCTTCGGTAGAAATTGCTGACGTGTCCTCAATTCAGCTATATCTTCATGGAAGATCAAATAAGGGCTCTTGTGAGACAAGGCCACTAACTCAGACACCCGCCTTGCAGATCCCAAGGCCAACAGGATGACCACTTTCCAAGTGAGGAATTTCAACTCCACCTCCTTTAAAGGTTCAAACCAATGTGATTGAAAGAACTGCAACACCACATTAAGATCCCATGGTGCTACTGGAGGCACAAATGGAGGTTGGATGTGCAACACGCCTTTCACGAAAGTTTGAACTTCTGAAAGGGAGGCCAATTGTTTTTTAAATAAAACTGATAAGGCTGAAATCTGTACCTTAATTGAGCCCAATTTTAGGCCTGCATCCACACCTGCCTGTAGAAAATGGAGAAAACGTCCTAGCTGAAACTCTTCCATAGGAGCCTTCTTGGATTCACACCAAGAAACATATTTTCTCCAAATACGGTGGTAATGTTTAGACGTTACCCCTTTTCTGGCCTGAATAAGTGTGGGAATGACTTCACTGGGAATACCCTTACGGGCTAGGATTATGCGCTCAACCGTCAAGCCATCAAACGTAGCCGCGGCAAGTCCTGATACACGCTCGGCCCCTGTTGTAACAGGTCCTCACGCATAGGAAGAGGCCAGGGATCTCCTATGAGTAATTCCTGAAGATCTGGATACCAAGCCCTCCTTGGCCAGTCTGGGACAATGAGGATCGCCCGAATCTTTGTTCTTCTTATGATCTTTAGAACTTTTGGAATGAGAGGAAGTGGAGGGAATACATATACCGACTGAAACACCCACAGTGTCACCAGTGCATCCACTGCAATTGCTTGAGGGTCCCTTGACCTGGAAAAATATCTCTGAAGCTTCTTGTTGAGATGAGATGCCATCATGTCTACTTGAGGAACTTCCCAACGACTTGTCACCTCTGCAAAGACTTCTTGGTGGAGGCCCCACTCTCCTGGATGGAGATCGTGTCTGCTGAGGAAGTCTGCTTCCCAGTTGTCCACTCCTGGAATGAAGATCGCTGACAGAGCGCTTGTATGATTTTCTGCCCAGCGAAAAATCCTTGTGGCTTCTGCCATCGCCGCTCTGCTTTTCGTGCAACCCTGATGGTTTATGTACGCTACTGCTGTTACATTGTCCGACTGGATCAGTACGGGTAGATCTCGAAGAAGATGTTCCGCTTGCAGAAGGCCGTTGTAAATGGCCCTTAACTCCAGAACGTTAATGTGGAGACAAGTCTCCTGACTTGACCATTTTCCTTGGAATTTTTCTTCCAGCGTGACTGCCCCCCAGCCTCGGAGGCTTGCATCCGTTGTCACCAGGATCCAGTCCTGGATCCCGAACCTGCGCCCCTCTAGAAGGTGAGAGCTGTGCAGCCACCACAGGAGTGAGACCCTGGTCTTGGAAGACAGGATTATCCTCCGGTGCATGTGTAGGTGGGACCCGGACCACTTGTCCAACAGGTCCCACTGGAACACTCTGGCATGGAACCTTTCAAACTGAATGGCCTCGTAGGCTGCAACCGTCTTCCCCAGCAATCGAATGCATTGATGGATTGACACTCTTGCTGGTTTCAGAATTTGTTTGACCAGACTCTGAAGTTCCAGAGCCTTGTCCACTGGAAGAAAGACTCTCTGTAGTTCTGTGTCCAATATCATTCCCAAAAATGACAACCGCGTCTTCGGAATCAACTGTGATTTTGGCAAGTTCAGGAGCCAACCATGTTGCTGAAGAACTATCAGGGAGAGTGCAACGTTTTGCACCAACTGGTCCCTGGATCTCGCCTTTATCAGGAGATCGTCCAAGTATGGGATAATCGTGACTCCTTGCTTGCGAAGGAGAACCATCATCTCCGCCATTACTTTGGTGAAAATCCTTGGAGCCGTGGACAGACCAAACGGCAACGTCTGAAATTGGTAATGACAATCCTGAATTGCAAATCTCAGGTAAGCCTGATGCGGAGGATAAATGGGAACATGCAAGTAGGCATCTTTTATGTCCACCGACACCATAAAATCCCCTTTCTCCAGACTGGAGATCACTGCTCGGAGAGACTCCATCTTGAATTTGAATTTCTTTAGGTAGAAATTTAGGGATTTCAGGTTTAGGATTGGTCTGACCGAGTCGTCCGGCTTCGGGACCACAAACAGGCTCGATTAAAAACCTTCTCCCTGATGTGACTGGGGAACCCTGACGATAACTTGATTTTGACACAACTTTTGTATTGCGTCGCAAACTACATCCCTGTCCGGAAGAGAAGCTGGTAAGGCCGATTTGAAAAAACGGCGAGGGGTAACGTCTTGAAACTCCAGTTTGTACCCTTGGGACACTATTTGTAAAACCCATGGGTCCAGGTCCAAACGAACCCAGAACTGACTGAAGAGTTTGAGACGTGTCCCCACCGGGGCGGACTCCCGCATCGGAGCCCCAACGTCATGCGGTGGAATTGGCAGAAGCCTGGGAGGACTTCTGCTCCTGGGAGCCCGACAAGGCTGGTGCTCGTTTACCTCTTCCCCATCCCCTAGTAGCAAGGAAGGAAGAACCTCAGCCCTTTCTGTATTTATTGGGCCGAAAGGAGTGCATCTGATAATGGTACGTTTTCTTTTGTTGTGGAGGAACATAAGGCAAAAAGGATGACTTACCCGCGGTAGCCGTAGATACCAAATCATCAAGGCCGTCACCAAACAAGGCCTTACCTTTATATTGAAGAGAATTGGAATCAGCATCAGCATTCCATTGGTGAATCCACAATGCTCGTCTAGCTGAGACTGCCATGGCATTGGCCATTGATCCCAAAAGGCCAATATCTCTTGCAGCTTCCTTTAGGTACGCTGCAGCATCATTGATATAACCCAAGCATCAAGAGGATGCTATCCCTATCTAGGGTATCTACATCAGAAGACAAGTTGTCTGCCCACTTTTCGATAGCACTACTTACCCACGCCGATGCAATGACAGGCCTAAGTAGCGTACCAGTGGTCACATAAATGGACTTTAACGTAGTTTCTTGTTTACGATCCGCAGGATCCTTAAGGGCTGCCGTGCCCGGTGACGGGAGAGCCACCTTTTTAGATAAACGTGACAGTGCCTTGTCTACAGTGGGGGGTGACTCCCACTTTTCCCTAACTGCAGAGGGAAACGGATAAGCCTAACCGTAACTCTCCCCAGGAGTGCCTGACCCTAACCCCCCCTTCCCACAGCCTAAACCTAACAGTCCCTTACTCGCAGCCTAACCGTAACCCTCCCCAGGGGTGCACCCAAACCTAACTCCCCCCTTTCCCGCAACCTAAACCTAACCGTCCCTTACTCGCAGCTTAACCGTAACCCTCCCCAGGAGTGCCTAACCCCCCCTTCCCGCAGCCTAAACCGAACAGCCCCTTACTCGCAGCCTAACCATAATCCTCCCCAGGGGTGCACTCAAACCTAACCCCCCCCCCTTCCCGAAGCCTAAACCTAACCATCCCTTACTCGCAGCCTAACCGTAACCCTCCCCAGGGGTGCACCCAAGCATAACTCACCCCCTTCCCGTAGCCTAAACCTAACCGTCCCTTACTCGCAGCCTAACCGTAACCCTCCCCAGGGGTGCACCCAAACCTAACTCCCCCCCTTCCCGTAGCCTAAACCTAACCGTCCCCTACTCGCAGCCTAACCGTAACCCTCCCCAGGGGTGCACCCAAACATAACTCACCCCCTTCCCGTAGCCTAAACCTAACCGTCCCTTACTCGCAGCCTAACCGTAACCCTCCCCAGGGGTGGACCCAAACCTAACTCCCCCCCTTCCCGTAGCCTAAACCTAACCGTCCCTTAATCGCAGCCTAACTGTAACCCTCCCCAGAGGTGCCTTACCCTAACCCTCCCTTCTCGCAGACTAAACCTAACCTCCCCCCCTGTCCTCCCCGATCAGTTAATTGGGATTCTGACGTTTGGGATCTCAGCGCCGACATTTCGATCATTGTTGGTATGCTGGCGTTGGCCTTCTAAACAGTGTCGGGATTACGGCTTCGGCATTCCCAACTGGCAGGATGCAGAATGCCGGCCTCCTGGACGGATCCCGAGAAATGATATAGTGGAGCTGTAAAGGCAACAGTACCATACTGCCATGGACGGGAGTGCTGGAAATAGTGGGGATCACAAGCTGCGATGGGGAGCTGCGGAATGAGGGTTGGCGCTATATCACCTATGAGCGGGAAGAGCAGAAGCCACTTGTCACTAATACACAATGTATTACTAATAACGTAGGGAGTGGGATGCCATGAATGTTGCTCTGTCTGAGAAGAGACTTTCTAGTGTGAGTGTTCCAGGGGAGGTGAGCTATGTACATACCAAAGCCATTGTCGGTGATCTTAGGCCATTATGAAAGTTCTACCTTAAAATATTGATGGCCAACCATTGAGCTCCTCTATTTCCCACTGGACCGAGAGATCCTGTTCTAGAATTCAGTCTCAGTTCCCCAATGACTGAGCGCATAGACAGCACCGGTCAATCACTGCCACCCGTCTCCACTGTTGTAGGTGTTCGCTAATCGGTGGCGACATTCAACCGGTAGGTCCCCTTCTCACCGTTAGAGCATTGACCAGACTAATGACTCCACACGTCAGTCCACACCACTTTATCTGACCGCCTGCCGCCGACACCGCCCTCTAAGCAATGTTATTTCTTCTCATATCAAAGGAAGTTCCATTCTCCACAGGCAGCAAAGAAAACATCAAATGTTCTTTCTCTGAATCCTATCCATTCAAGTGGAGAGGTTCAGTGCTCAGCGAGCCCTTCATTCAGCTTGGAGATAACTGTTAATGCATTTCCATCCAGCAGAACACATCTCTTAATGCTTTCATCATAGTGAAGAAGCTGCCGTTTGCTGTCGCAGAAGAAAAATTGATTTATTTTTGCTGAGATCTCACTAGTGCAAACAGATGGCGCGTTCTTTATAAATAGATGGATCCTTTCATCTGCTGCAAAAGAAAAATACATGTTTGTTTCCATGTAATGATTTGGTGAATAAATTAATAGAGAGTTAAGAATTTCTCGTTAGATCCTACGGAAGTTCAACTGGTGCAAGTCTACCTACTGTCTCTAGTGTGCCTGGGTTACAGGGAGGTAACTTCTAAAATGTATATTTTTTTGATCTGGAGCATGGGAGTAATATAGTAGTATAGGGGGACATTTACCAAGCAGTGATAAGTGCGGAGAAGTGAGCCAGTGGAGAAGTTGCCCATGGCAACCAATCAGCACTGAAGTAACAGCTATAATTTGCATACTATGAAATGATACAGAGCTGCTGATTGGTTGATGGGGCCACTTCTCCACTGGCTCACTTCTCCGGTCTTATCACTGCTTAGTAAATGTCCCCCCAAAGTCTCTCTCTGACTGCAGGGAGGGGGTACTAATTACCAGCACTTTTTGGATGAGCCCCCCTTCTTACCCATTTGAAGGCCGTATCTGAGCTTGCACCTCCATCGTTGTACAGGCTCCGGCGGTTTACTTGCAACGGACATTTGGAATAACCAGGCAGAATGTATTGTGTCTGTACAGAGTGGCAGCTTTAGGTGCCTGCAGGGAGTAGTGTTCTGAATATGCAGTGGGCATTACTGAGCGGTGACCAGGAGGGGGCATAGGCCCTCATTCCGAGTTGTTCGCTCACTAGCTGCTTTTAGCAGCATTGCACACGCTAAGCCGCCGCCTACTGGGAGTGAATCTTAGCTGTGCAGAATTGCGAACGAAAGATTAGCAGAATTGCGAATAGAATAGCGATTAGAAATTTCTTTGCAGTTTCTGAGTGGCTCGAGACTTACTCTGCCACTGCGATCAGATCAGTCCTTTCCCTTCCTTGTTTGACGTCACACACACGCCCTGCGTTCGTCCAGACACTTCCCCGTTTCTCCAGCCACTCCCGCATTTTTTCCAGAAACGCCAGCGTTTTTTCACACACACCCATAAAACGGTCAGTTTCCGCCCAGAAACACCCACTTCCTGTCAATCACTCTCCGATCACCAGAACGATGAAAATTCTTCGTTACGCTGTGAGTAAAATACCAAACTTTTGTGCTAAATTACTTGGCGCAGACGCACTGCGAACATTGCGCATGCGCAGTTTGCGACTTATCGCACCGATGCGAATAAAAAGAACGAGCGAACAACTCGGAATGAGGGCCTTAGAGCGCACACACAGATGGGCCGTCTTATAGACCTGTTATGGGGTGTCACAGGCACGTAAGGGAAACGGCATGTATTGATGGGCCGTCCTATAGGCCCGTTACGGGGTGTGACAGGCATGTAGGGGAAACGGCATGCACAGATGGGCCGCCTTATAGGCCCGTTACGGGGTGTCACAGGCATGTAGGGGAAACGGCATGCACAGATGGGCCGTCTTATAGGCCCGTTACGGGGTGTCACAGGCATGTAGGGGAAACGGCATGCACAGATGGGCCGTCTTATAGGCCTGTTTCAGGGTGTCACAGGCATGTAGGGGAAACAGCATGCACAGATGGGCCGCCTTATAGGCCCGTTACGGGGTGTCACAGGAATGTAGGGGAAACGGCATGCATAGATGGGCCGCCTAATAGGCCCGTTATGGGGTGTCACAGGCATGTAGGGGAAACTGCACACACAGATGGGCCGCCTTATAGGCCTGTTACGGGGTGTCACAGGCATGTAGGGGAAACGGCATGCACAGATGGGCCGCCTTATAGGCCTGTTACGGGGTGTCACAGGCATGTAGGGGAAACAGCATGCACAGATGGGCCGCCTTATAGGCCTGTTACGGGGTGTCACAGGCATGTAGGGGAAACGGCATGCACAGATGGGCCGCCTTATAGGCCTGTTACGGGGTGTCACAGGCATGTAGGGGAAACGGCATGCACAGATGGGCCGCCTTATAGGCCTGTTACGGGCTGTCACAGGCATGTAGGGGAAACAGCATGCACAGATGGGCCACCTTATAGGCCTGTTACGGGGTGTCACAGGCATGTAGGGGAAACGGCATGCACAGATGGGCCGCCTTATAGGCCTGTTACAGGGTGTCACAGGCATGTAGGGGAAACTGCACACCCAGATGGGCCGCCTTATAGGCCCGTTACGGGGTGTCACAGGAATGTAGGGGAAACGGCATGCATAGATGGGCCGCCTAATAGGCCCGTTATGGGGTGTCACAGGCATGTAGGGGAAACTGCACACACAGATGGGCGGTCTTTTAGGCCTGTTACCGGGTGTCACAGGCATGTAGGGGAAACTGCACACACAGATGGGCCGTCTTATAGGCCCGTTACAGGGTGTCACAGGCATGTAGGGGAATCTGCACACCCAGATGGGTCGCCTTATAGGCCCGTTACGGGGTGTCACAGGAATGTAGGGAAAACGGCATGCATAGATGGGCCGCCTAATAGGCCCGTTATGGGGTGTCACAGGAATGTAGGGAAAACTGCACACACAGATGGGCCATCTTATAGGCCCGTTATGGGGTGTCACAGGCATGTAGGGGAATCTGCACACAGATGCTCAACTGCTTACATAGAGGTCATAAACGGATGGAGGAACTGCACCTGCCATAGGACTGGTGCAAGTTCCGATGCCGCGATCGATGGTGGCATCTAAAGACGAACCAATCGTTATTACAGTGTACAAGTGCCGACTGTGGAAGTCCTTGCAGATTCAGCAGCACGCATGTACACAAGGGAAGGGCTTTGTGGCATTAAGTTGCAGGTGGACGACCACCAATAGATGCAGTCAGGGCTGGGATATAGGGGCGATCACCAAGGGACCCCCATGCGGACAGCCCCCACATTGGGGCAAACATTGCCCCGACCTGGCCCACTCTGCTCCACCCTGGCCGGCTGCCAGCAGTATCTCATCCAGTGATGGATATTTATCTTTTGAGATGGATACAGCTTTGTCTCCGTCTCTACAGTGAGTGGGTATGACTGACGATCGAAGCCCTGTCCCCTAGTGGACATAATGCCGCGATTCGCAGGGGATTCGGAAAGGGGGTGGGGCCTAATGTAATGATGTACCCGCCCCCAGCAGAGACCATGGTAGTTTGGCTGTAACAGTCTCTCTCGCTCTCTGCCCCATTCTCTCCCTCTCTCTCTTGCTCCTCGCCCACTCACTCTCTCCCACTTGCTCCTTCTCCTTCTCTCTCCCACTCGCTCCCCCTTCCTCCCGCTCTATTACTCTACCTCTCTTGCTTCCCCTCTCTTTCTCTTACTCTCCACTCCCCCTGACACCCTCTCCATCTCTTTTCTTCTCGCTCTCCTCTCTCTCCCTGACACTGTCTATCTCTCTTGTTCTCCCCTTTCTCCCCTCTCTCTCTCTCTCTCTCTCTCTCCCTTAAGGGGCACAGTAGGGACAGTGGTGGGTGGCAGAGATAATTTTATTGGTGGGGGTCCCCACAACTTAGCTGCCCGGGGACCCCCACTAGCCTTAATCCTAGCCCTGGACGAAGCAGCGAGTGCCTTCTGTGTCCACCTCTCACTCATTGTCCAGCGATACAGAAACTCTGCCAGCCCAGGACACTCATGAATTCTGTTTAATAAACACAAACCTCCATATACATCGGGCTTCTGTCACTGCGCATGCGCAGTTCCGACCCGATCGCTGCGCTGCGACAAACTGCAGCGAGCGATCAGGTCGGAATGACCCCCCAATATCTCTCTGTTACTAATACAATTCATCATTTACTGGATAATTAGAATTTAATTGAATAAACCAAATGTTTTTCCTGTATTTTTGTCCAAAGAGTGCGCGCTGGGGGTCACCTTTATATTTTGTAAAAAAAAAAGTCGACAGTCAATACGGTGATATGACAGTGGTCGACACAGCATATGGTCGACATGAATTTTTCACAATTTTGTTCATTTTATCAACTTTTTCATACTTTACCATCCACGTGGACTATGACTGGGAACGGTAATCTGCTCGAAGCGCCATGCGAAGGGACGCGGTGTACTAATTGGGGGTCCAGGTGCTAAAAGTTAAAAATGAACACCCCAAAAACATTTAAAAAACTCATGTCGACCTTGTCATGTGTTGACCAATTTCATACTGACTTTTTGTTTGTGTCGACCTTTTTCTCTTGTCGACGTTTTGCAAGTCGACCTTTTGGGGTCGACCTTTTTTTAAAGAGAAACAGTTTTACCTGATCTCGCGTAACATTCCATGAAATCTATTTTCAGAATTTACATTCACTGTCTCCAGACAAGATAACACATATAATTCGCTACATTAAATCAAAGACGACAAAGCGGTAATATGATTTTCTCTGTCATAAACATATATCCCTGTAGAACATTGAATTTTGAGAGGCAGAACATAATTACAGACTGCTCCGCAATTACACTAATGGTCTGTTCATCTTCTGTTTATGCAAAGCACTTAATAAGTGTAGCACGGAAAAATGTGGCTTTATCGGGTGTTACACTATAGCAGGTGCTAATGACACGTGGATTGCAAACACTGGAGTTTAATTACTGACAACTTTCTAAAAGTTACCCATTTATTAACCGTGTCAGGGTTACCAGGATACTGGGGTACCTGACATATAGGCAGTAGCGGATCTTGCCACGGGCAAGCAGGACCTTTGCCCGGGGCACCGCCTTCTGGAGGGCACTGCACCATGGCAAGATCCGTTACTGTGCCCCTGCCGCTGTGCCCCTCACCGCTGTGCCCCCCGCTGTGAAGGGAGCCAGACGCTACGCGTCTAGTTTCCCTTCGTGGAGGGGACCTTTGCTGTGCGGTGCGCGATGATGTCATCGCGCACCGCACAGCATTGTGGCACAGACGCCAGGGGTCATAATAATTGTTTATGCTGATCCGAGGAGAGGAGCGGCGCCGGCGGCGGTCTGCAGCGGTCTGCAATCAGGAGCGGGGATAGTAAGTATACATTTTTTTTTTCTCTTCCAGCGGCGCTACAGGGGGCACAAATGGGGGCGTAACTGACCATGCCCCCGTGTGAAGCCACGCCCCTATCATTTTGCCCAGGGGGCCACAAGGGCAAGAACTGGCCCAGCATATAGGTTTAGTCAGGGGCGGATTAAGACAGGAGGGGGCCTGAGTGTTGGCTCTGTGCGGGCCCCCTTCTCTCCAGCAGAGTCTGCTGCGCATCACAGGTCTCCGGGAACATGACGCCTGAAGTCAATTTGGTCAATTTATCTGGATATTACACTGTAACCCTGTAAACTGACACCTTGTGGTGAGAAGGCCAGAAAATTTAGGGATTATTTACTAATCCTTGGAGAGATATATATGGGGATATGTCGTATACCTTGGAGATTTATAAAGTGGAGAGAGATAAAGTACCATCCAGTCAGCTCCTGACTGCCATGTTACAGGCTGTGTTCGAAAAATGACAGTTCGGAGCTGATTGGTTGGTCTTTTATCTCTCCCCCTTAGACCTTAAGTACAGAATGGTGCACCTTTGTGTCGCTCACCTAGCCAGTTACTATCACCATCGCCCGCAATATAAGGTCACGGTAGCAATAAAACTCTTCTACGCAGACAATGGATTAGCTGGGAGCAATAAGGACATCAATGTGTTAAATTGGAATTCACAGCACGTAAAACACAATGCTTACAGAATAAAAGAATGATTACTACAAAGGTTACAGGACAGACATACACATGTAAAAGCAAGGGATTAATAGAACAACACAACTACAGAATAATCCATTTAGTAATAATACTGTACATGAGGTAACTGAGGCTGATGTTTACCTGGCCTTGAACAGATGATCTGCCAGCAGCCACTCAGTGAGGGATGAATGGGCTCCTAATTGAGAGAGATTGCTAATAACTCCATTAAGGACAGAAATTCGATGATTAATATACTTGTAGAGGAACTTCAGCAAAGGCGCCCGCCCAGACACCTGCCCCTTGGATCCGTGAGTGGGCAGTGCAGATTGTGTAATTGCAGCACTGCAAGCAGCGTGCAGACAGTTACACCGGCTGTATATACACACTCGGCACTGTGCAAAGATGCACTTAGTGCCCGGAGGCCAATGCTTTTGTTACCTCTGGAACACCCTCCACTGATTATACTGATTTGTGTCATCTATATATTAGGAACACAACAAAGGGGGTAATTCAGAGTTGAACGTAGCAGCAAATTTGTTAGCAGTTGGGCAAAACCATGTGCAGTGCAGGTGGGGCAGATGTAACATGTGCAGAGAGAGTTATAGGCCCTACACACTGGGCGACATGTGTGAAAGATATGAACGATCTCGTTCATTAATGAACGAGATACCGTTCATACCTTTCAGTGTGGAGGCACCAGCGATGAACGATACGCGGCCCTGCGCTCGTTCATCGCTGGTGCACCGTCGCTTGTGTATGCAGGCCAATATGGGCGATCTCGTCCATATTTGCCTGCACTGCTATGGAGCTGGGTGACGGGGGGAGTGAAGAAACTTCACTCCGTCCGTCACTGCCCCCCCCCCCCCCCCCCCCGTCGCCCGTCGGCCGTATACGCCGTCGGGCAGCTCGGCGGCGCATCGCGCAGTGTGTAGTGCCCTTTAGATTTGGGTAGGTTATATTGTTTCTCTGCAGGGTAAATACTGGCTGCTTTATTTTTACACTGCAATTTAGATTTCATTTTGAACACACCCCACCCAAGTCTAACTCTCTCTGCACATGTTATATCTGCCCCCCCTGCAGTGCACATGGGGGGTGATTCAGACATGATCGCACGCAGGCGTTTTTTTGCAGTGCTGCGATCAGGTAGTTGCCGCCTACAGGGGGAGGGGGTAGTTGATGTGCAGGGGTGCGATTGCTTGTGCAGAGAGCTGCACAAACAAAAGTTTGTGCAGTCTCTGCACAGCTCAGGACTTACTCAGCCGCTGCGACGATCCGGCCTGGAGCTGACGTCAGCAATCCTCCCTTAAAACGGCTGGGCACGCCTGCGTTCTCCCGGACACTCACTAGAAACGGTCAACTGACACACACAAACGGCCTCTTCCTGTCAATCTTCTTGCGATCGCCGGTGCGATCGCTTTCTTTGTTAAATCCGTCGCTGTCCGGCAATCCCCGTCGCTGGCGGCCGACGTACCTGCACATTGTGGAGCGTGCGCAGTTCAGACCCGATCGCACCGCTGAAAAAAAAGCCAGCGTGCGATTGGGTCTGAATGACCCCCATGGTTTTGCCCAACTGCTAACAAATTTGCTGCTACGATCAGGTCTGAATTACCCCCAAACTGCGGCACAGCCACACTGTGTGAACACATACATTGAAATGTATGTGTTCACACTGAAATCCTGCCGTCCTGTCGCGGTCGGATCCGGCGGCTGCAGGACTGCCGCACATGTGTGGGTCCCAAGTGCAGTCTCCTTGCAGCCAAGCGGGTCCTGCTGCAGTAACAGTCTCACCCAGATCACACCAATGCTCTGTACAATCCCATTAAAAGAAACAACTCTAAAACACCAAACAAGGTATCCACTCATCCTCCACTTGACTACCGACCCGTCCGGGTGCCGGGTGGTGAGGCTATCCCCGATAAGATGATCCAGCAGATGTTATAACAGTCATCGAAGGTGAGCGCACCCAAACCAATTAGCAAACTTAACCAACAACAGGTAATAATCCGTTCTTTCCTGCCAACAAGTGAGGTTCTGACAATAAAAACCACGCACCGCCACCATACCCCTAAACCAAACCACCAACCACCGAATACAGATCTTCAGCAAAGATAGACAAGCCTTCCTCAGTCAAATGCACCCCATCCCTCCTAAACAGGTAAAAATATCTAAACCTGATCCTGGAATGCCCACCATTGGTTATCACCACCTTGGACAGAGCTGAATTCAGCTTCTTTCTAGCCTCATCTAAAGCCTTGCAATCTACCACTCCACGCCAAAACAATCGTGGCACGATCTTAGACCAAACCACCGTACAGGAAGGCCATGTCCTCATAATACACAGTATGTCATGTATGATGTCAAAGCGCAGTTGTAAAGTGGACACCTTTCCTAAATCATTACCACAAAGATGGATTACCAAAATCCTGGGTAACCCAAAAAGCCGCTCCTGATCAAGCAGTGTGGGCTTCAAATCCCACCACAACATACCCCGTACACCAATCCAACGGACACCTGTGTGTCCAACCAAAGACGGAGCCATCAACTCAGCCGCCCAATAAACAAAGGAGTGTCTGACCAGTGACCACCCAGACCTCCAAACCATCAGTTAGCCCACCTATAATTGAGGGGAAATTAAAACGTAAGTTAAAAATTTTGGGTACAAATATGGGGCTGACCCACCTTCTAAAGCTCCCTGATCTAAATCAGGGACAACCTCTACACCCATAGGCTGAATGTCACTCTGCTATTTCCCTAGCCCACCCCCTACCTGAGGAGTTTAACCCTCTCCAGTCCTATTCTGTCCTTTCGTTCCACTTATCAGTGTATTATTACTTTAAGTACAGGGGCTGCCGCTACCCCGTCCCAGAGAGGAGACATGGGGCCACGGGTGTCGACACCTGCACAATGGATGTGGCAGGTGCTCAGACCTTCGCGTGTGCAAACGCCGCAGTGTAACAGCACATGCGCAAACCCCCAGCCTCTATGGACTGCATTTTACTGCAGCCCATAGAAGCCGGATTGGGCTGCGTGAAAGGCAGGGAGTTGCTTCTTACAGGAAGCTAGCTATCTGCTTATCTGTGACTGAGAGGTAGGACTTATTATTTATTTATAACCAGTTATTATATAGCGCACACATATTCCGCAGCGCTTTACAGAGAATATTTGTCCATTCACATCGGTCCCTGCCCCAGTGGATCTTACGCTCTATGGGGGTCATTCTGAGTTGATCGCTCGCTAGCTAGTTTTAGCAGCCGTGCAAACGCTATGCCGCCGCCCACTGCGGAGTGTATTTTAGCTTAGCAGAAGTGCGAACGCATGTGCAGCCGAGCTCTGCAAAAACAGTTTGTGCAGTTTCAGAGTAGCTCTGAACCTACTCGGCGCTTGCGATCACTTCAGCCTATTTGTGTCCGGATTTGAAGTCATACACCCGCCCAGCGAACGCCCAGCCATGACTGTGTTTTTTCAGACACGCCTGCGTTTTTGCAAACACTCCCTGAAAACGGTCAGTTGACACCCAGAAACGCCCCCTTCCTGTCAATCTTCTTGCGGCCGTCAGTGTGACTGAAAACTTCGCTAGAACCTGAGCACAACCACAAAGAGCCTTGTACCCGTACGTCGCGCAGGCGCATTGCGGTGCATACGCATGCGCAGAAATGCTGTTTTTTAGCCTGATCGCTGGGCTGCGAACAACGGCAGCGAGCAATCAACTCGGAATGACCCCCCTATATTCCCTATCACATGTACACGCACACACATTCACACTGGGGTTCATTTTGCTGGGAACCAATTAACCTACCAGTATATTTTTGGATTGTGGGAGGAAACCGGAGTACCCGGAGGAAACCCACGCAAGTACGGGGAGAACATACAAACTCCACACAGTTAGTGCTGTGGTGGGAATGGAAGCCATGACCTCAGTGCTGTGAGGCAGTAATGCTAACCACTACACCATCCGTACTGCCCTGATATGAAGTCGCGGGGCTGCATCGGGCTCTTTGACACGGGTATGGGTCGTTGGGTTGACCACTGAATGTCAACATTGCCATTAGGTCGACATGCATTAGGTCGACATAAGTGTTAGGTCGACATGTACTAGGTCGACGGGTCAAAAGGCTGACATGAGATTTTTGACTGTTTTTGGTGTTGTTTTCTCCATAAAGTGACGGGGAACACAAATTAGTGCACCGCGTCGCCTTGCATGGCTCGCTTCGATCGCCATGCTTCGGGCAAGGTGCCTCGCTACACTACCGCTGCGCTCGACACAGGTTACCGTTCCAATTGTAGCCCACGTGGATCGTTAAGTATGAAAAAATCCCAAAAATATATATATTTTTTTAAAAACTCATGTTGACCTAGTACATGTCGACCTAATGGCCATGTCAACCTAATGCATGCCGACCTAATGGCATTGTCAACCTAAGTTGTGTCGACTTAACTACCGTAATCCTTTGACACTGAGATGGGTGGCGGATTTTACCTGGGGGGAGGGGTTGCGCAGTCCCGCAGCCCATAGGTAAAACCTGCCGCTGGGTATTATTACATCTGGATCAGCTGACATAAACAAAACAAAAAAATCAGAGAACTGATGGACAGTTTATAAACACATTGTATGACATGAGAAGCAATACAGGGGGTAGACAGTAGGTGGCACTGTGTTTTCCGTTGTCACTGTATAGTTTCTCTATGTTGCTGTACAGTCTCTCTGTGGAGCTGAGCACGGTTAGCCGAGCTTTAGTTGCTGACCAATTGATACAGGCCTCTGGTGACCATCACAGCATTGCACATCCGGAATAAGCTGTGTGATGTTAATCAGGGGTGTAGCGATTTCTCGTAGCGAAAGGATTTCTCTAAATATTGCAACGTCCTACCCAGACTGGCTTAGCTCCCTATCTGTCAACATAGAGCAGGATGGCCTCCATACAATACAGAAAGCATTCTTATCACCGCCATATGACATAGAGAGCATCCTAGTAACTGCCACACAATACAGAGCCCATCCTAGTGATCTCCACACAATACAGAGCCCATCCTAGTGACTGCCACACAATACAGAGCACATCCTAGTGACCTCCACACAATACAGAGCCCATCCTAGTGACCTCCACACAATACAGAGTATCATAGTGACATTGGGGGTCATTCCAAGTTGTTCGCTCGCTAGCTGCTTTTAGCAGCATTGCACACGCTAAGCCGCCGCCCTCTGGGAGTGTATCTTAGCATTGCAGAATTGCGAACGAAAAATTCGCTAATTTTCTCGTAACGATTACCCCGCAGTTTCTGAGTAGCTCCAGACTTACTCTGCCATTGCGACAAGCTCAGTCCTTTTCGTTCCTGGTTTGACGTCACAAACACACCCAGCGTTCGCCCAGCCACTCCCCCGTTTCTCCAGCCACTCCCGCATTTTTCCCTAAAACGCCTGCGTTTTTCCACACACTCCCAGAAAACGGCCAGTTTCCGCCCAGAAACACCCACTTCCTGTCAATAACACTACGATCAGCAGAACGATGAAAAAACTTTGTTACGCCGTGAGTAAAATACCAAACTTTTGTGCTAATTTACTTGGCGCAGGCACGCTGCGTACATTGCGCATGCGCAGTTTGCGACTAATCGCTCCGTAGCGAAAAAAAATAACGAGCGAACAACTCGGAATGACCCCCATTATGCGATGACATGAGCAAGAACCCTCCCATATCATACATTGTCCCATAAGACGACCCCCCCACCACCACCTATGGAACATATCATGTAGTTGACACTATTTTGATTTGGAATTGGAAATTCGATACAAATCCATTTGAAAAGTATTTGTCCTTCAACAAAAGGATATATAATACTGTGCATATTGTAGTATGTTATGTACTTTTGGAAAGTTGTTCCACAATGAGAACCCTGAGTAAATGTTCTTTGTATAACGAAATGGCCCTGAAGGGACGGATAACTCAGTTCACTTGCTGATGGCGCAACTGAATTCTGTACAATAATAACAAGGTGAGTCATATGTGAACTAGTCTAGAACACAATTACACATTTATCATCTTCTCTTCCTCCCAATCCCTCTGTCTCCAGCAGCCTTTAGTTTATCATCAATTCGATGTCCCTCAACCCTATATATCCCCAAACACCTCCAAATACTTTATTCTGATTCTGTGCACTATAGAAATCCAGAACATCTACTGCAGCGGTGGCCAACCTGTGGCTCTTGAGCCTCATGCGGCTCTTTCTTTATTCAAATGTGGCTCCCGACACTCAGTCACGTGACCACAACAGATCCGGAAACTGATGCACTCCAGCCAGACAGGCAGCAGCAGCACTACAGAGACTGAGAACTGAGAGAGCCAGATACTAGAGGTGAGACACCCACTGGCAAACAGAGGACTCATAAGGGGCTGCTGCAATGGCACAAGGTGTATTTTTGGAGGGGGGGGTAGGGGGGGGCTGTAGTGACACATGAGGGTCCCGGCAGGAGTGACACAGGAGAGTGCTGGCAGGAGTGACTCATGGGGGAGCTGGCTGTAGTGATATACTGTAGGAGTGTGCTAGCAGGAGTGACACATGAGGTAGCTGGCTGAAGTGAAACAGTAGCGTATGTGGAAGTGGCTTTTTAAATGCATTTTATGTTGGTTCTGGCTTTAAAAATTTATTTTATATGGATCTGGCTTTTTAAATGTATTTTATACCAGAGGCGTGGCCTAGCAGGCACAAGGCCACACCCCATTTTTGCATGTGCGCCTGTGGCTTGATGTCGGCTCTTTGATGTGCCTAACAAGATTTTTTGGCTCTTTGTTTCTGACTCGTTGGCCACCCCTGATCTACTGGCTAATTTGATCAAGGGGCCTAAGGCCCGTATATGGGTCAATGCCATTAGTTCATCTGGGACGGTTGTCTCTGACCCCGATACCATTTGTGCTGAGTTCATGCAATACTATAAGGCCCTATACTCTAAAGGTCCTGACGATGAGACTGAAGGTCACTCTTTCCTTGACGATGCTCAACTTCCCACTCTCTCACGGGAGGAGAGGGCCCTCCTAGATTACCCTGTCACTGTAGAGGAAGTCATTGACACCATCAAAAGTTTACCGAATAACAAAAGCCCTGGCCCTGATGTATTCAGTGAAGAGTTCTACAAAATACTACAGGATGAAATGGCGCCCTACATTGATGATCTTATATAACCACATACTCACCTCTCATCAGACTCCCCTTAGGTTTAATGAAGCCAAGATTATTGTATTGATCAAACCAGGCAAAGACCCCTCCTTGGTCAGTTCTTATAGACTGATCTCTTTCCTTAATCAGGACTTTAAGGTTCTGACTAAGCTGATGGCTACGCGTCTACAGTCCTGCCTCTCCCGTTTAATCTTACCTGCACAATTGGGCTTCATAAAAAATAGACAGTCGGTACAGGGTATTACAGCTGCTTTGGCCACAATAATGCATTCCCATACCCATAAACTCAAAAGTAACGTCCTTGTTAATCTCGACGCTGAAAAAGCATTTGACAAAATTACCTGGTCACATTTAGACAGAGTCCTACAATACCAACATTTTGACAAAGTTCTGTAGCTTTGTTCAGAACCTATACACTGAACCCACTGTGCAGGTGACAGTAAACAATATATCTTCCACCCCCTTCACCCTCAAAAGAGGGACAAGATAAGGTTGCCCTCTCTCACCATACGTCTTTAACCTGGCATTAGAACCCTTCATTAGTTACATCGCCCGTTTGTCTGCCTTTCGGGGTATTAGAATTGGTGATAGAGAGGTTAAAATAATGGCGTTTGCAGACGACATTCTTCTTCTAACCCCAAACAATCTGTTCCCGCACTGTTAAATGTCATTGCTCGGGTTCTCCTCCTTTGCAGGCTTCTCTATTAACTCTGACAAATCTGAGGCCTTGGCCCTTTTTGGACAGGTGAGATTGGATTGGACCATCCCCTTCCCGTTTCGGAGAGCTCACACACACACATCACATATCTAGGGGTTTTACTGCCCTTTGACCCTTCCCTTCTGTACTCTTACAATGTTAACCCTATTATTTCTAAAATACAAACTGAACTTAGCCTTTGGCAAACCTTGCCACTTAATCTTCTAGGTCGCTGTAATCTTGTCAAAATGGCGTGCTTCCCGAAATTGCTTTATGTCCTACAGATGGTTCTCATATTACTCACAAAATCTCACATTTCTCTCCTCACCTCCCATATCTCTAAATTTATGTGGTCTAATAAAAGGCAGAGAATTAGTTTTCTCAAATTGTCCCAAACAGTGCAAAATGGTGGGCTCAATCTGCCTGACATCGAGCAATATAATGGGGCATGCCTTCTTCGTTTTGCCTTGGATTGGCTCAGAGACACTAATTTCTATTCCGACTCTACTTTAGACTCCCAACTTTGCGCCCATTTGTCGCTTAGTTACATACTACATGCGCGCACTGCTGACTTCAAAGCACCCCACCTACATAATGTCCTCTTGACCTCTACTATTAAGGCGTGGAGAATGTCCAGAAAATCGCTCAACCTTCAACATTACTATTCAGTATTCCTACCTCTCACCAGTAGTCTTGACTTCCAAGGAGGTAAGATCTCAATGCCTTTTCAAGCCTGGCGTTCTATACACCTTCGTGATCTCCATAATTCCTCTAATAAACCCCTCACCCTTACTGAAGCTATGAAAACATTTGCTATTAGTCCACATCATAAATTTCACTATTTTCAAGCCTCTCATTATTTACATTCTGTATTGTCTAAACTACACGAACAAGACTTTCTGAATACACTGGACATGCTTATACGTTCCGGTACATATTCCATCTCTTTGGCATTGCCCCCATATCCAACGGGTTTGGAATGAGCTACAGACATATAGCGGCTCTGTGTTGGGTATTTTGTTCCGCTGTACTGCCTCATGGGTGCTTGTTGGTTATCTACTAGACCAACCAACCATCCCCAACCATGATGAAGAAAAAACTAGTGGCACTCCTTTCTGTGGTTGGTTGGAAGTCTATCCTTCAACAATGGATCCAAGACATTGGTCATACTATCCCCATGGTGACCTCCAGATTTCTTTTCTTATTCACCATGGACTGGCTGGAAACTTCCTTCAACAAAAATCTTAATTACTGCATTATTTCAATGCTGGGGTAAGTTTATCTGTACCCTACGTCACCCGACTAAACTAGCAATCAAGCAATGTTTCCAAGCCACTACATGGTACACTCACCAGCTTTTAGATGACAGGCCCCTATCCCTCTTTTCTAATATTGCCCTCATATTCCCGTTACTTTTCTTTAATCTCTATGCTTTGTTCCACTATGTCTGCATCCATACTCTTCCTTTTCTCTCCTTCCCTCATCTTCCTTCTCCTTCCTTCTTCTTTCTGAATCTCCTTTGTATCTGATATCTTTGGTCGCTTGGTTTTCTTCATGCATGGGTCATTGGTCTCCGGACCTCGGTAGGCAATGTTTATGTTTTCGTTTAAGTGTTTGTGTTTATGCTCTATGTTTTTCTTTCTGTTTTTGTTTTTTCTCTTTTCTGTCTTCTCTTCTTTTTATTGTATATCATGTGCCTCCTGGGGTGTCTATTTAAGCTCGGCACCCTGTAGTCCAGTTTGATGCCTTTACCAGGTGCATAAATGGACTTCTCTATGACTTTGCTTGCCTGCTACCTTATACCCATATATGTTGACAGTAACTATAATACTATTTTGGAACGATAGTTCTATTTTACCATTATATACTTTGTTTTGGAGGGAAATTAGAAAATGTTGTGGTCTCTTACTTTGGACACTATATTCCATTCATTTATTGTAGAGATGAGCGGGTTCGGTTCGTCGAGATCCGAACACAAACCCCCCTACCCGCCCCCCGAACTTCACCTATTTTACACGGGTCCGAGGCAGCCTCGGATCTTCCCACCTTGCACGGTTAACCCGAACGCGGCCGAACGTCATCATCCCGCTGTCGGATTCTCGCGAGATTCATATTCCATTTAAAGAGCCGCGCGTCGTCGCCATTTTCACTCGTGCATTGGAGATTGAACGGAGAGGACGTGGCTACGTTCTCTGCCTGAAAAGCTCCATATCTGTGCTCAGTGTGCTGCAAATATCTGTGCTCAGTGTGCTGCATTTTGGTGACCAACAGTATATAGTTGTACAGTACAGTAGGCCATTGCTGTATCTTGCAGCTCCGTGTCACTGCAAGTATCCATTCCATATCTGTGCTGCATTTTTGTGAGAAGTATATATAGTAGTACAGTGCAGCATTTTGGTGACCAACAGTATATAGTTGTACAGTACAGTAGGCCATTGCTGTATCTTGCAGCTCTGTGTCACTGCAAGTATCCATTCCATATCTGTGCTGCATTTTTGTGAGCAGTATATATAGTAATACAGTGCAGCATTTTGGTGACCAACAGTATATAGTTGTACAGTACAGTAGACCATTGCTGTATCTTGCAGTTCCGTGTCACTGCAAGTATCCATTCCATATCTGTGCTGCAAATTTGTGAGCAGTATATATAGTAGTACAGTGCAGCATTTTGGTGACCAACAGTATATAGTTGTACCGTACAGTAGGCCACTGCTGTATCTTGCAGCTCTGTGTCACTGCAAGTATCCATTCCATATCTGTGCTGCATATTTGTGAGCAGTATATATAGTAGTACAGTGCAGCATTTTGGTGACCAACAGTATATAGTTGTACAGTACAGTAGGCCATTGCTGTATCTTGCAGCTCTGTGTCACTTCAAGTATCAATTCCATATCTGTGCTGCATTTTTGTGAGCAGTATATATAGTAGTACAGTGCAGCATTTGGTGACCAACGGTATACAGTTGTACAGTACAGTAGGCCATTGCTATTGATATAATAATATTACTGGCATATAATTCCACACATTAAAAAATGGAGAACAAAAATGTGGAGGGTGAAATAGGGAAAGATCAAGATCCACTTCCACCTCGTGCTGAAGCTGCTGCCACTAGTCATGGCAGAGACGATTCAATGCCATCAACGTCGTCTGCCAAGGCCGATGCCCAATGTCATAGTAGAGAGCATGTAAAATCCAAAAAACTAAAGTTCAGTAAAATTACCCAAAAATCTAAATTAAAAGCGTCTGAGGAGAAGCGTAAACTTGCCAATATGCCATTTACGACACGGAGTGGCAAGGAACGGCTGAGGCCCTGGCCTATGTTCATGGCTAGTGGTTCAGCTTCACATGAGGATGGAAGCATTCATCCTCCTGCTAGAAAAATGAAAAGAGTTAAGATGGCAAAAGCACAGCAAAGAACTGTGCGTTCTTCTAAATCACAAATCCACAAGGAGAGTCCAATTGTGTCGGTTGCGATGCCTGACCTTCCCAACACTGGACGGGAAGAGGTGGCTCCTTCCACCATTTGCACGCCCCCTGCAAGTGCTGGAAGGAGCACCCACAGTCCAGTTCCTGATAGTCAAATTGAAGATGTCACTGTTGAAGTACACCAGGATGAGGATATGGGTGTTGCTGGCGCTGGGGAGGAAATTGACCAGGAGGATTCTGATGGTGAGGTGGTTTGTTTAAGTCAGGCACCCGGGGAGACACCTGTTGTCCTTGGGATGAATAAGGCCATTGACATGCCTGGTCAAAATACCAAAAAAAATCACCTCTTCGGTATGGAATTATTTCAACAGACATGCGGACAGCTGGTGTCAAGCCGTGTGTTGGCTTTGTCAAGCTATAATAAGTAGGGGTAAGGACGTTAACCACCTAGGAACATCCTCCCTTATACGTCACCTGGAGCGCATTCATCAGAAGTCATTGACAAGTTCAAAAACTTTGGGTGACAGCGGAAGCAGTCCACTGACAACTAAATCCCTTCCTCCTCTTGTACCCAAGCTCCCAGTGCAAACCACACCACCAACTCCCTCAGTGCAGGGCCGGTGCAAGGTTTCTCAGCACCCTAGGCAAATCTTCAGCGCACTACCCCCCGCCCCCCTTCAATAGCCAGCCCCTCAGGTGGAAATGTGCGGAGCCGGCGTCTTATAAGTTCCACAGCAACTTCCTGATAAATGTGAGTTTGTGCACAAAAGAATATTTTCTTCACATAGAAGTTGACGGCAGATAAGAGCCATATGGCCTATCCAGTCTGCTCTTATGGATAGAGACTAGAGTATTCAGGATAGGTTAGGGGTTAGGGTAAATTACTGGATTGGGAGAGGATATTAAGGTGAGGGTATTAGGATTATTTTAGCAGTTTTAGCTAGGGTATTAGGGTTAGTATGGGGGATGGGTTTAAGTTATTAGGAATAGGATATTATTGTTGGTTTATCAGTTTGGGTTAAGGTACTAGGGTTAGGTGTTCTGATTAGGGAGACATTGATAGATACTGTATACTCATTTACTAATTGGCACCACTCCACGCACTTAAAAAAATGCAGAAAATAAGAATTTACTTACCGATAATTCTATTTCTCGTAGTCCGTAGTGGATGCTGGGGACTCCGTAAGGACCATGGGGGATAGCGGCTCCGCAGGAGACTGGGCACATCTAAAGAAAGCTTTAGGACTATCTGGTGTGCACTGGCTCCTCCCCCCATGACCCCCCTCCAAGCCTCAGTTAGGATACTGTGCCCGGACGAGCGTACACAATAAGGAAGGATTTTGAATCCCGGGTAAGACTCATACCAGCCACACCAATCACACCGTACAACTTGTGATCTGAACCCAGTTAACAGCATGATAACAGAGGAGCCTCTAGAAAAGATGGCTCACTACAGCAATAACCCGATTTTTTGGTAACAATAACTATGTACCAGTATTGCAGACAATCCGCACTTGGGATGGGCGCCCAGCATCCACTACGGACTACGAGAAATAGAATTATCGGTAAGTTAATTCTTATTTTCTCTAACGTCCTAGTGGATGCTGGGGACTCCGTAAGGACCATGGGGATTATACCAAAGCTCCCAAACGGGCGGGAGAGTGCGGATGACTCTGCAGCACCAAATGAGAGAACTCCAGGTCCTCCTCAGCCAGGGTATCAATTTTGTAGAATTTTACAAACGTATTTGCTCCTGACCAAGTAGCTGCTCGGCAAAGTTGTAAAGCCGAGACCCCTCGGGCAGCCGCTCAAGATGAGCCCACCTTCCTTGTGTAGTGGGCATTTACAGATTTTTGGCTGTGGCAGGCCTGCCACAGAATGTGCAAGCTGAATTGTACTACAAATCCAACGAGCAATAGTCTGCTTAGAAGCAGGAGCACCCAGCTTGTTGGGTGCATACAGGATAAACAGCGAGTCAGATTTCCTGACTCCAGCCGTCCTGGAAACATATATTTTCAGGGCCCTGACAACGTCCAGCAACTTGGAGTCCTCCAAGTCCCTAGTAGCCGCAGGCACCACAATAGGTTGGTTCAGGTGAAACGCTGAAACCACCTTAGGGAGAAACTGAGGACGAGTCCTCAATTCCGCCCTGTCCGAATGGAAAATCAGATAAGGGCTTTTACAGGATAAAGCCGCCAATTCTGACACGCGCCTGACCCAGGCCAGGGACAACAGCATGACCACTTTCCATGTGAGATATTTTAACTCCACAGATTTAAGTGGTTCAAACCAATGTGACTTTTGGAACCCAAAAACTACATTGAGATCCCAAAGTGCCACTGGAGGCACAAAAGGAGGCTGTATATGCAGTACCCCTTTTACAAACGTCTGAACTTCAGGGACTGAAGCTAGTTCTTTTTGGAAGAAAATTGACAGGGCCGAAATTTGAACCTTAATGGACCCCAATTTCAGGCCCATAGACACTCCTGTTTGCAGGAAATGTAGGAATCGACCCAGTTGAATTTCCTCCGTCGGGCCTTACTGGCCTCGCACCACGCAACATATTTTCGCCAAATGCGGTGATAATGTTTTGCGGTTACATCCTTCCTGGCTTTGATCAGGATAGGGATGACTTCATCCGGAATGCCTTTTTTTCCTTCAGGATCCGGCGTTCAACCGCCATGCCGTCAAACGCAGCCGCGGTAAGTCTTGGAACAGACAGGGTCCTTGCTGGAGCAGGTCCCTTCTTAGAGGTAGAGGCCACGGATCCTCCGTGAGCATCTCTTGAAGTTCCGGTTACCAAGTCCTTCTTGGCCAATCCGGAGCCACGAATATAGTGCTTACTCCTCTCCATCTTATCAATCTCAGTACCTTGGGTATGAGAGGCAGAGGAGGGAACACATACACTGACTGGTACACCCACGGTGTTACCAGAGCGTCTACAGCTATTGCCTGAGGGTCCCTTGACCTGGCGCAATACCTGTCGAGTTTTTCCCAACGGTTTATAATCATGTGGAAGACTTCTGGGTGAAGTCCCCACTCTCCCGGGTGGAGGTCGTGCTGAGGAAGTCTGCTTCCCAGTTGTCCACTCCCGGAATGAATACTGCTGACAGTGCTATCACATGATTTTCCGCCCAGCGAAGAATCCTTGCAGCTTCTGCCATTGCCCTCCTGCTTCTTGTGCCACCCTGTCTGTTTACGTGGGTGACTGCCGTGATGTTGTCCGACTGGATCAACACCGGCTGACCTTGAAGCAGAGGTCTTGCTAAGCTTAGAGCATTGTAAATGGCCCTTAGCTTCAGGATATTTATGTGAAGTGATGTCTCCAGGCTTGACCATAAGCCCTGGATATTCCTTCCCTGTGTGACTGCTCCCCAGCCTCGCAGGCTGGCATCCGTGGTCACCAGGACCCAGTCCTGAATGCCGAATCTGCGGCCCTCTAGAAGATGAGCACTCTGCAACCACCACAGGAGGGACACCCTTGTCCTTGGTGACAGGGTTATCCGCTGATGCATCTGAAGATGCGACCCGGACCATTTGTCCAGCAGGTCCCACTGGAAAGTTCTTGCGTGGAATCTGCCGAATGGGATTGCTTCGTAGGAAGCCACCATTTTACCCAGAACCCTTGTGCATTGATGCACTGAGACTTGGCTCGGTTTTAGGAGGTTCCTGACTAGCTCGGATAACTCCCTGGCTTTCTCCTCCGGGAGAAACACCTTTTTCTGGACTGTGTCCAGGATCATCCCTAGGAACAGAAGACAAGTCGTCGGAACCAGCTGCGATTTTGGAATATTGAGAATCCAATCGTGCTGCCGCAACACTACCTGAGATAGTGCTACACCGACCTCCAACTGTTCCCTGGATCTTACCCTTATCAGGGAATCGTCCAAGTAAGGGATAACTAAAATTCCCTTCCTTCGAAGGAATATCATCATTTCGGCCATTACCTTGGTAAAGACCCGGGGTGCCGTGGACCATCCATACGGCAGCGTCTGAACTGATAGTGACAGTTCTGTACCATAAACCTGAGGTACCCTTGGTGAGAAGGGTAAATTTTGACATGAAGGTAAGCATCCTTGATGTCCCGAGACATCATGTAGTCCCCTTCTTCCAGGTTCGCAATCACTGCTCTGAGTGACTCAATCTTGAATTTGAACCTCTGTATGTAAGTGTTCAAAGATTTTAGATTTAGAATCGGTCTCACCGAGCCGTCCGGCTTCGGTACCACAACAGTGTGGAATAATACCCCGTTCCCTGTTGCAGGAGGGGTACCTTGATTATCACCTGCTGGGAATACAGCTTGTGAATGGCTTCCAAAACTGTCTCCCTGTCAGAAGGAGACATCGGTAAAGCCGACTTTAGGAAACGGCGAGGGGGAGACGTCTCGAATTCTAATTTGTACCCCTGAGATATCACCTGAAGGATCCAGGGGTCTACTTGCGAGTGAGCCCACTGCGCGCTGAAATTCATTGAGACGGGCCCCCCACCGTGCCTGATTCTGCTTGTAAAGCCCCAGCGTCATACTGAGGGCTTGGCAGAGGCGGGAGAGGGTTTCTGTTCCTGGGAACTGGCTGATTTCTGCAGCCTTTTTCCTCTCCCTCTGTCACGGGGCAGAAATGAGGAACCTTTTGCCCGCTTGTCCACGAAAAGACTGCGCCTGATAATACGGCGTCTTCTCATGTTGAGAGGCGACCTGGGGTACAAACGTGGATTTCCCAGCTGTTGCCGTGGCCACCAGGTCTGAAAGACCGACCCCAAATAACTCCTCCCCTTACTAAGGCAATACTTCCAAATGCCGTTTGGAATACGCATCACCTGACCACTGACGTGTCCATAACCCTCTACTGGTAGAAATGGACAACGCACTTAGACTTGATGCCAGTCGGCAAATATTCCGCTGTGCATCACGCATATATAGAAATGCATCTTTTAAATGCTCTATAGGCAAAAATATACTGTCCCTATCTAGGGTATCAATATTTTCAGTCAGGGAATCCGACCACGCCAACCCAGCACTGCACATCCAGGCTGAGGCGATTACTGGTCGCAGTATAACACCAGTATGTGTGTAAATACATTTTAGGATACCCTCCTGCTTTCTATCAGCAGGATCCTTAAGGGCGGCCATCTCAGGAGAGGGTAGAGCCCTTACAAGCGTGTGAGCGCTTTATCCACCCTAGGGGGTGTTTCCCAACGCACCCTAACCTCTGGCGGGAAAGGATATAATGCCAATAACATTTTAGAAATTATCAGTTGTTATCGGGGGAAAACCACGCATCATCACACACCTCATTTAATTTCTCAGATTCAGGAAAACTACAGGTAGTTTTTCCTCACCGAACATAATACCCCTTTTTGGTGGTACTCGTATTATCAGAAATGTGTAAAACATTTTTCATTGCCTCAATCATGTAACGTGTGGCCCTACTGGAAGTCACATTTGTCTCTTCACCGTCAACACTGGAGTCAGTATCCGTGTTGGCGTCTATATCTGCCATCTGAGGTAATGGGCGCTTTAGAGCCCCTGACGGCCTATGAGACGTCTGGACAGGCACAAGCTGAGTAGCCGGCTGTCTCATGTCAACCACTGTCTTTTATACAGAGCTGACACTGTCACGTAATTCCTTCCAACAGTTTATCCACTCAGGTGTCGACCCCCTAGGGGGTGACATCACTATTACATGCAATCTGCTCCGTCTCCACATCATTTTTCTCCTCATACATGTCGACACAAACGTACCGACATACAGCACACACACAGGGAATGCTCTGATAGAGGACAGGACCCCACTAGCCCTTTGAGGAGACAGAGGGAGAGTTTGCCAGCACACACCAGAGCGCTATATATATACAGGGATAACCTTATATAAGTGTTTTTCCCCTTATAGCTGTTGTATCTTTAATACTGCGCTTAATTAGTGCCCCCCCTCTCTTTTTTA
This sequence comes from Pseudophryne corroboree, assembly GCF_028390025.1. Lineage (NCBI taxonomy): Eukaryota > Metazoa > Chordata > Amphibia > Anura > Myobatrachidae > Pseudophryne > Pseudophryne corroboree. The sequence continues at coordinate 355,361,621 of NC_086454.1, read as the reverse complement.
ACCCTTTCTGTAGTGTAGTGACTGCAGGGGAGAGCCAGGGGAGCTTCCCTCCAACGGAGCTGTGAGGGAAAATGGCGCCAGTGTGCTGAGGAGATAGGCTCCGCCCCTTTTTCGCGGACTTTTCTCCTGCTTTTTTATGGATTCTGGCAGGGGTTAAAATTCATCCATATAGCCCTGGGGGCTATATGTGATGTATTTTCGCCAGCCAAGGTGTTTTTATTGCTGCTCAGGGCGCCCCCCCCCTAGCGCCCTGCACCCTCAGTGACCGAAGTGTGAAGTGTGCTGAGGAGCAATGGCGCACAGCTGCAGTGCTGTGCGCTACCTTGTTGAAGACAGGACGTCTTCTGCCGCCGATTTTCCGGACCTCTTCTGCCTTCTGGCTCTGTAAGGGGGCCGGCGGCGCGGCTCTGGGACCCATCCATGGCTGGGCCTGTGATCGTCCCTCTGGAGCTAATGTCCAGTAGCCTAAGAAGCCCAATCCACTCTGCACGCAGGTGAGTTCGCTTCTTCTCCCCTTAGTCCCTCGATGCAGTGAGCCTGTTGCCAGCAGGTCTCACTGAAAATAAAAAACCTAAACTAAAACTTTCACTAAGAAGCTCAGGAGAGCCCCTAGTGTGCACCCTTCTCGTTCGGGCACAAAGATCTAACTGAGGCTTGGAGGGGGGTCTTGGGGGGAGGAGCCAGTGCACACCAGATAGTCCTAAAGCTTTCTTTAGATGTGCCCAGTCTCCTGCGGAGCCGCTATCCCCCATGGTCCTTACGGAGTCCCCAGCATCCACTTAGGACGTTAGAGAAATAGCTTATAATGTTTTCAGATGCTTTAATATTGCATCTTTAATATTGCATCTATTCCCCCAAGATGCAATATTAAAGCATCTGAAATGTTGAAAAGCTATCTCTGCGTATGTGTAGAATGTGTAGAATTCACAATTCCAGGGAGGGCACCCAGGTACTGTACATGCAAAAGTGGAGTGCCTGTCTTTTCTGCTTTATTCATTTATAATATATATAAATAGATAGATAGATAAATATATATATATATATATATATATATATATATATATATATATTGATATACACACACCATATCAACGTTTCAATGCAGATGCATTTTCATCAGGACCTGATGAAAATGCCTCTGCATTGAAACGTCAATATGGTGAAAATGCCGCCACATGGAGATTGTCTGTTGTTACTGCTGAGCAGCATATAGTGGAGGGCAACGATGTAGGTCTGACCCACAGCTTATATAGAGTACCGGACACTGCACAAGTGTGTGTGTGTGTGTGTGTGTGTGTGTGTGTGTGTGTGTGTGTGTGTGTGTGTGTGTGTGTGTGTGTGTGTGTTTGTATGTATGTATGAATGTATATATATATATATATATATATATATATAAATAGCGTGTAGGACCGGCACTCACCTCTCTTAAAAAGACTTGCTCCGGTGCCCTCTGGAAACAATTGATACTCCAAACTCATCTAACAAGCAGCGGCACTCAGAGATTTCAATAAGTGAAAAAATGTGAAAGTTTTTAATCCATGTTAAAACATGTTAAGGCCTTAACATGTTTTAACATGGATTAAAAACTTTCACATTTTTTCACTTATTGAAATCTCTGAGTGCCGCTGCTTGTTAGATGAGTTTGGAGTATATATATATATATATATATATATATTTATTAGTGATGAGCGGGTTCGGTTTCTCGGAAACCGAACCCCCCCGTACTTCAGCCTTTTTACACGGGTCCGAGCCATACTCGGATTCTCCCGTATGGCTCAGTTAACCCGAGCACACCCGAACGTCATCATCCCGCTGTCGGATTCTCGCGAGATTCGGATTCTATATAAGCAGCCGCGCGTCGCCGCCATTTTCACTCGTGCATTGGAAATGTTAGGGAGAGGACGTGGCTGGCGTCCTCTCCGTTATTGTTGAACTTGATTGTGCTTTATTGCTTAATTGTGGGGAGGGCTGGGGAGCAGCTGTATATAGCAGGAGTACAGTGCAGAGTTTTGCTGATCAGTGACCACCAGTTTTATCCGTTCTCTGCCTGAAAAAAACGCTCCTTATCTGTGCTCAGTGTGCTGCATATATCTGTGCTCACACTGCTTAATTGTGGGAACTGGGGAGCAGCTGTATTATATAGCAGGAGTACAGTGCAGAGTTTTGCTGACAGTGACCACCAGTATACGTTGTCTGCCTGAAAAACACTCCATATCTGTGCTCAGTGTGCTGCTTTATTGTGGGGACTGGGGACCACCAGTATAATATTATATAGGAGGAGTACAGTGCAGAGTTTTGCTGACCAGTGACCACCAGTATATAATATATAGCATTACGGTACAGTAGGCCACTGCTGTACCTACCTCTGTGCCGTCAAGTATACTATCCATCTAGATTCTATACCTGTGGTGCATTTCAGTTGTGCAGTTTGCTGACACAGTGACCACCAGTATATATAGCAGTACGGTACGGAAGGCCACTGCTGTACCTACCTCTGTGTCGTCATTAATTATACTATCCATCTACATTCTATACCTGTGGTGCATTTTAGTTTTGCAGTTTGCTGACACAGTGACCACCAGTATATATAGCAGTACGGTACGGAAGGCCACTGCTGTACCTACCTCTGTGTCGTCATTAAGTATACTATCCATCTACATTCAATACCTGTGGTGCATTTTAGTTTTGCAGTTTGCTGACACAGTGACCACCAGTATATATAGCAGTACGGTACGGAAGGCCACTGCTGTACCTACCTCTGTGTCGTCATTAAGTATACTATCCATCTACATTCTATACCTGTGGTGCATTTTAGTTTTGCAGTTTGCTGACACAGTGACCACCAGTATATATAGCAGTACGGTACGGAAGGCCACTGCTGTACCTACCTCTGTGTCGTCATTAAGTATACTATCCATCTACATTCTATACCTGTGGTGCATTTTAGTTTTGCAGTTTGCTGACACAGTGACCACCAGTATATATAGCAGTACGGTACGGAAGGCCACTGCTGTACCTACCTCTGTGTCGTCATTAAGTATACTATCCATTTACATTCTATACCTGTGGTGCATTTTAGTTTTGCAGTTTGCTGACACAGTGACCACCAGTATATATAGCAGTACAGTACGGAAGGCCACTGCTGTACCTACCTCTGTGTCGTCATTAAGTATACTATCCATCTACATTCTATACCTGTGGTGCATTTTAGTTTTGCAGTTTGCTGACACAGTGACCACCAGTATATATAGCAGTACCGTACGGAAGGCCACTGCTGTACCTACCTCTGTGTCATCATTAAGTATACTATCCATCTACATTCTATACCTGTGGTGCATTTTAGTTTTGCAGTTTGCTGACACAGTGACCACCACTATATATAGCAGTACCGTACGGAAGGCCATTGCTATACCTACCACTGTGTCGTCATTAAGTATACTATCCATCTACATTCTATACCTGTGGTGCATTTTAGTTGTGCGCATTATATATAGTAGTAGGCCATTGCTATTGATACTGGCATATAATTACACACATTAAAAAATGGAGAACAAAAATGTGGAGGTTAAAATAGGGAAAGATCAAGATCCACTTCCACCTCGTGCTGAAGCTGCTGCCACTAGTCATGGCCGAGACGATGAAATGCCATCAACGTCGTCTGCCAAGGCCGATGCCCAATGTCATAGTAGAGAGCATGTAAAATCCAAAAAACAAAAGTTCAGTAAAATGACCCAAAAATCAAAATTGAAAGCGTCTGACGAGAAGCGTAAACTTGCCAATATGCCATTTACGACACGGAGTGGCAAGGAACGGCTGTGGCCCTGGCCTATGTTCATGGCTAGTGGTTCAGATTCACATGAGGATGGAAGCACTCATCCTCTCGCAAGAAAAATGAAAAGACTTAAGCTGGCAAAAGCACAGCAAAGAACTGTGCGTTCTTCTAAATCACAAATCCCCAAGGAGAGTCCAATTGTGTCGGCTGCGAAGCCTGACCTTCCCAACACTGGACGGGAAGAGCTTGCGCCTTCCACCATTTGCACGCCCCCTGCAAGTGCTGCAAGGAGCGCCCGCAGTCCAGTTCCTGATAGTCAAATTGAAGATGTCACTGTTGAAGTACACCAGGATGAGGATATGGGTGTTGCTGGCGCTGGGGAGGAAATTGACAAGGAGGATTCTGATGGTGAGGTGGTTTGTTTAAGTCAGGCACCCGTTGAGACACCTGTTGTCCGTGGGACGAATATGGCCATTGACATGCCTGGTCAAAATACAAAAAAATCAGCTCTTCGGTGTGGAATTATTTCAACACAAATGCGGACAACAGGTGTCAAGCCGTGTGTTGTCTTTGTCAAGCTGTAATAAGTAGGGGTAAGGACGTTAACCACCTCGGAACATCCTCCCTTATACGTCACCTGCAGCGCATTCATCATAAGTCAGTGACAAGTTCAAAAACTTTGGATGACAGCGGAAGCAGTCCACTGACCACTAAATCCCTTCCTCTTGTAACCAAGCTCCTGCAAACCACACCACCAACTCCCTCAGTGTCAATTTTCTCCTTACCCAGGAAAGCCAATAGTCCTGCAGGCCATGTCACTGGCAAGTCTGACGAGTCCTCTCCTGCCTGGGATTCCTCCGATGCATCCTTGAGTGTAACGCCTACTGCTGCTGGCGCTGCTGTTGTTGCTGCTGGGAGTCGATCGTCATCCCAGAGGGGAAGTCGGAAGACCACTTGTACTACTTCCAGTAAGCAATTGACTGTCCAACAGTCCTTTGCGAGGAAGATGAAATATCACAGCAGTCATCCTGCTGCAAAGCAGATAACTCAGGCCTTGGCAGCCTGGGCGGTGAGAAACGTGGTTCCGGTATCCACCGTTAATTCAGAGGCAACTAGAGACTTGATTGAGGTACTGTATCCCCGGTACCAAATACCATCTAGGTTCCATTTCTCTAGGCAAGCGATACCGAAAATGTACACAGACCTCAGAAAAAGAGTCACCAGTGTCCTAAAAAATGCAGTTGTACCCAATGTCCACTTAACCACGGACATGTGGACAAGTGGAGCAGGGCAGACTCAGGACTATATGACTGTGACAGCCCACTGGGTAGATGTATTGCCTCCCGCAGCAAGAACAGCAGCGGCGGCACCAGTAGCAGCATCTCGCAAACGCCAACTCGTTCCTAGGCAGGCTACACTTTGTATCACCGCTTTCCAGAAGAGGCACACAGCTGACAACCTCTTACGGAAACTGAGGAACATCATCGCAGAATGGCTTACCCCAATTTGACTCTCCTGGGGATTTGTGACATCGGACAACGCCAGCAATATTGTGCGTGCATTACATCTGGGCAAATTCCAGCACGTCCCATGTTTTGCACATACATTGAATTTGGTGGTGCAGAATTATTTAATAAACGACAGGGGCGTGCAAGAGATGCTGTCGGTGGCCCGAAGAATTGCGGGCCACTTTCGGCATTCAGCCACCGCGTGCAGAAGACTGGAGCACCACCAAACATTCCTGAACCTGCCCTGCCATCATCTGAAGCAAGAGGTGGTAACGAGGTGGAATTTAACCCTCTATATGCTTCAGAGGATGGAGGAGCAGCAAAAGGCCATTCAAGCCTATACATCTGCCCATGATATAGGCAAAGGAGGGGGAATGCACCTGACTCAAGCGCAGTGGAGAATGATTTCAACGTTGTGCAAGGTTCTGCAACCCTTTGAACTTGCCACACGTGAAGTCAGTTCAGACACTGCCAGCCTGAGTCATGTCATTCCCCTCATCAGGCTTTTGCAGAAGAAGCTGGAGACATTGAAGGAGGAGCTAAAACAGAGCGATTCCGCTAGGCATGTGGGACTTGTGGATGGAGCCCTTCATTCGCTTAACCAGGATTCACGGGTGGTCAATCTGTTAAAATCAGAGCACTACATTTTGGCCACCGTGCTCGATCCTAGATTTAAAACCTACATTGTATCTCTTTCCGGCAGACACAAGTCTGCAGAGGTTCAAAGACCTGCTGGTGAGAAAATTGTCAAGTCAAGCGGAACGTGACCCGTCAACATCTCCTCCTTCACATTCTCCCGCAACTTGGGGTGCGAGGAAAAGGCTACGAATTCCGAGCCCACCCGCTGGCGGTGATGCAGGGCAGTCTGGAGCGAGTGCTGACATCTGGTCCGGACTGAAGGACCTGACAACGATTACTGACATGTCGTCTACTGTCACTGCATATGATTCTCTCACCATTGAAAGAATGGTGGAGGATTATATGAGTGACCGCATCCAAGTAGGCACGTCAGACAGTCCGTACGTATACTGGCAGGAAAAAGAGGCAATTTGGAGGCCCTTGCACAAACTGGCTTTATTCTACCTAAGTTGCCCTCCCTCCAGTGTGTACTCCGAAAGAGTGTTTAGTGCAGCCGCTCACCATGTCAGCAATCGGCGTACGAGGTTACTTCCAGAAAATGTGGAGAAGATGATGTTCATCAAAATGAATTATAATCAATTCCTCCGTGGAGACATTCACCAGCAGCAATTGCCTCCAGTAAGTACACAGGGACCTGAGATGGTGGATTCCAGTGGGGACGAATTAATAATCTGTGAGGAGGGGGATGTACACAGTGAAAGGGGTGAGGAATCGGAGGATGATGATGAGGTGGATGTCACAACTGAGGGCCTGAGCTGATGGGAGGCAGCCTCAGTTGTAGGGGCTGAGATGTACCGGAACCTGGGAGGTTGTATCAGACCCCTGGACATGTAAGTAACATGAATAATAATTGCCCGAAGGCGTGACCACGACAACTTGGATAAAAGTCAATGATGTTTATTATGACAACTCCGCAACACAGCAGCAGTAAAAGAAAACGTAAAAAGTCAGCAAAGAATAAATACAGTTCCTGGGTACTACAGGATGGCAGGAGCCACAGGGCACTGGTAGTGTGAGATAGTTCTTATGATCTTCTAGATGGAAAGTCCTTACCAGGCCCGACTGTAGCAATGGAGATAACCCAGGATTGTGCCAGCTGGTGTTCCAGGAAAAGCTGGGTTGCTGAAGATAAAACAGCTGCTGTGGATACTGGATGGAACCAGACTGTTGTTAGCACGGAGTGGATACTGGCTGGAACCAGTTAAATAATAAATGAACTTGGGAGCGATGAAATATGAACTGAAATGTAGAACTTGAGAGCGGAGAAATAATAATACCGGTGGAGAGTGGTAAAGTGTAGAAAGGACACCGGCCCTTTAAGGGAAGCTGTACTCTGCTGGAAGCTGAGCTGGAAGCAGGTAATGTTGTAGCTGGAAACAGATGAATCCACAATGGATTGGAGAGTCAGGCTACACCGCAGGTGGAATGCTGGTGCGGGTCTCTATGGTGGAAGTCTTGAGACAGGAGCTGGAACCTGGAAGACAATCACAGGAGAGAGACAAACAGGAACTAGGTTTGACAACCAAAGCACTGACGCCTTCCTTGCTCAGGCACAGTGTATTTATACTTGCAGCAAGGAAGGGATTGGCTAGGCAATTATGCAGATTATCAATACTGAGAACAGATTGGTGGAAATGATCAGCTGACAGAATCCAAGATGGCTGCGCCCATGCAGACACTTGGAGGGAAGTTTGGTTTGTAATCCATGTGGTAATGAAAACAGTAATGGCGGCGCCGGCCACCGGAGACAGGAGGCGCCAGGCTGACAGATGCACATCCAACCACGCGGACACAGCGGAGGCCGCGGCTGACGTAATCGCCACTCAGACACTCTGCATGCAGGAGAGCAGGGACGGCGGCGGAGGCCGCGGGAGACGCCATGCCAGGTGTAATATGGCGTTTACTGTGACAGCGTCCCAGAGTGACAGGAGAGGATACAGGAATGTACACATCAGGATAACAGATGGGATCCGGTCCTGGAGCGCTGAGCCAGCCTTAGGAGGCATCTGATGGGTAAGAAATGGCGTCCAGATACCCGGATCGTGACAGCACCCCCCCCTTTAGGAGTGGCCCCAGGACACTTCTTTGGCTTTTGAGGAAACTTGGAATGGAATCTCCGGACCAAGGCAGGAGCATGGACATCAGAAGCATTGGTCCATGAACGTTCCTCAGGACCATAACCCTTCCAGTCAATAAGATATTGTAGTTGACCGTAACGGTGACGTGAGTCCAGGATCTTGGCCACTTCATACTCAACGCCTCGTTGAGTTTGGACTTTCGGAGTTGGAGGAAGTGAGGAATGAAACCGATTCAAGATCAGCGGTTTCAACAGGGAAACATGGAATGTCCTGGGTATTTTTAAGAAGGGAGGCAACTGGAGTCTGTAAGCAACAGGATTGATGACTTGTTCAATCTTGAAAGGACCGATATAGCGAGGTGCAAACTTCATACTGGGAACTCTTAACCTCAAATTCTTCGTGGATAACCATACCCGATCACCCACCTTGAGAGCAGGAACTGCTCGACGCTTCTTATCCGCAAACTTCTTGTACCTGAACGATGCCTTGAGCAGAGCTGATCGTACGCTCTTCCAGATATTGGCAAACTGATGCAAGGTGATATCCACTGCGGGAACAGAAGTTGCTGGAAGCGGTTGGAACTCAGGGACTTTAGGGTGGAATCCAAAGTTAGTGAAGAATGGTGTTGAAGCAGATGAAGAATGATACTGGTTGTTATGACAGAACTCGGCCCAAGGAAGTAATTGAACCCAGTCATCTTGAGAGGAGGACACATAGATGCGGAGTAAGGCCTCCAAGTCCTGATTCACCCTCTCGGTTTGACCATTGGTCTGAGGATGGTAAGCCGTGGAAAACTTTAGCTTGACTTGGAGGACTTGACATAAACTTCGCCAGAATTTGGCTGTGAATTGAACTCCTCGATCTGAGATAATTTCTTCAGGAAGACCGTGGAGTCGGAAGATCTCTTGTATGAATACTTGAGCCAACTTGGAAGCTGACGGAAGACCGGTGAGAGGAATGAAGTGTGCCATCTTGGTGAACCGGTCAACTACCACCCAGATGGTATTGAACTTGTTGCACATGGGTAAGTCTGTAATGAAATCCATCGACAAGTGGGTCCATGGTCGACGGGGAACGGATAGTGGAACCAGTTGCCCCGCAGGCGACTGGCGGGATACTTTATGTTGGGCACACTTTGGGCAAGATGCAATAAACTCCAAGACGTCCTTTTTCAGAGTTGGCCACCAATAGGACCTAGAGATAAACTCCAGGGTTTTTTGGATACCTGTATGTCCGGCAAAACGGGAAGCATGGGCCCAATGCATGAGCTTCTTCCTTAGCATCGGCTTCACAAAACTTTTCCCTGATGGGGGCGTAGAGTCCATCCCTACCGTGGAGAATGCCAACGGATTTATAATAGGATGCTTGTCTGAAGACTCTGACTCATTTTCTTGCTCCCATGAGCGGGAAAGGGCATCGGCCTTGCGATTCTGAGAGCCCGGACAGAACTGGAGTTTAAAGTCGAACCTGGAAAAGAAAAGTGCCCATCTGGCCTGACGAGGGTTGAGACATTGTGCGCCCTTCAGGTATAAAAGGTTCTTGTGGTCTGTAAGTATGGTGATTGAATGAGAAGCTCCCTCCAACAGATACCTCCACTCTTCTAGAGCGAGCTTAATGGCTAGCAACTCCTGGTCGCCAATGGCATAGTTGCGCTCAGCTGGGGAGAACTTCCGGGAGAAGAAACTGCAAGGGTGTAAATGGCCATCTTTAGCCCTCTGAGATAACACCGCTCCTACTCCAACGGAGGAGGCATCCACCTCTAAGATGAAAGGAGAGTCGATGTCAGGCTGTTTCAGAACAGGCGCAGAGATGAACCTTTGTTTTAAAAGATGAAATGCTTGCATGGCTTCTTCAGACCACTTGGACGGGTTAGCACCCTTCTTAGTGAAAGCAGTAATAGGCGCCACAATGGTGGAAAAGTCTCGTATAAACTTTCGGTAATAGTTGGCGAACCCTAAGAACCTCTGGACCCCTTTGAGGGTTAAGGGTACCGGCCAATTTTGGATTGCTTGTAGTTTCTCAGGATCCATCTCTAGTCCGGAACCGGACACAATGTACCCTAGAAACGGAATGGACTTGACTTCAAAGACGCATTTTTCTAATTTGCAATAGAGATGATTGACACGGAGACGGGACAGAACCTCTTTAACCCAAAAACGATGTTCCTCTAAATCGTTGGCAAAAATGAGGATATCGTCTAGATAGACCACGACATGACGGTATAGAATGTCTCTGAAGATCTCATTGACAAAATGCTGGAAGACAGCTGGAGCATTGCTCAATCCGAAGGGCATGACGAGGTACTCATAATGTCCGTCACGGGTGTTAAAGGCGGTCTTCCACTCGTCACCCTCACGGATCCGGATGAGATTGTATGCACCTCGCAAGTCCAGCTTTGTAAAGATGGTAGCTCCGCTAACTCTGTCAAAGAGCTCAGTAATCAGGGGTAAAGGATAACGGTTCTTGATGGTAATGTCGTTCAAACCTCTGTAGTCGATGCACGGCCGCAGACCACCATCTTTCTTTTTTACAAAAAAGAAGCCTGCGCCGGCTGGAGAAGAAGAAGGTCGAATGAACCCCTTTGCTAGGTTCTCTTTAATATATTCCTCCATAGAATGCGTCTCAGGCAGAGACAACGGATAAGTTCGGCCTCGCGGTGGAACCTTCCCTGGAACGAGATCAATCGGACAGTCCCATTCTCTATGAGGAGGAAGGATATCAGCAGAAGCTTTACTGAACACATCCGTGAAATCTTGATATGGAGGAGGTGGAACATCAGACGACCTGGGGGAGGAAGAACAGACAGGCAATACTTTAAACAAACATGTCTCAGCACAGGAGGAACCCCATGCCAGGATTTGCGTAGTCGTCCAATCAATTGTAGGATTGTGAAGACGGAGCCATGGAAGGCCCAGGACCACAGGATGTGTGGCTCTTGGAATCACTAAAAAAGAAATAAGTTCGGAATGAAGAACTCCCACTCTCAGACGAACTGGTAGAGTCCTTAAAGAAATAACTGCATCAAAAATTTTGCTGCCATCCACGGCAGTTAAAGAAATGGACGAAGGAAGTCTCTCGGTGGGTAGGGACCACCGTTTAACATAGGCTTCGGTAATAAAGTTCCCAGCTGCTCCGGAATCAAGGAGGGCAATGACGTTCCGATAACGTTGAGCAACTTGAAGCGAGACTGGGAGATTACAATCTTGAGGAGATGGAGAGGAGATCATTACTCCTAGCCGGCCCTCTCCTTGGCGAGCTAGGATTTGGAGTTTCCCGGACGTTTGGGACAGGCATTAATGGAGCTGCACAATAGAGACAGAGAAACTCGGAGAGACGTCTTCGGCGCTCAGCAGGAGTTAAACGGGAACGGCCAAGTTGCATGGGCTCATCTTTAGATGGTGACAGTTGACGAGGAGGAGGAGCAGAAGATTTTGGAGCAGATGATCTTCCACGCTCAGTTGCTCTCTCTCTGAAACGTAAATCAACTTTCGTGCAGAGTGAGATTAGCTCATCTAACTTAGAAGGTAAGTCTCTGGTAGCTAACTCATCTTTAATACGCTCAGATAAGCCATGCCAGAATGCAGCATACAGGGCCTCGTCGTTCCATGCCAGTTCGGATGCCAGGATCTGGAACTGTATCAGATATTGTCCTACAGTACGTGACCCCTGGCGTAAACGGAGAATCTCGGATGAAGCTGAGGTTACCCGGCCTGGCTCGTCGAAGATGCGCCTGAATGTTGACACGAAGGCAGTGTAGGAAAATAGCAGGGTGTCGGACCTCTCCCATAACGGTGATGCCCAATCAAGGGCTGAGCCACTGAGAAGAGAAATAATGTAGGCAATTTTTGTACGGTCACTGGGAAAATTGCCAGGTTGTAGCTCAAACTGAATCTCACACTGGTTGAGAAATCCCCTGCAGAATCTTGGAGATCCGTCAAATTTTGCTGGCGTTGGAAGATGAAGACGTGGAGCAGAAATGGGTAAGGTGGGTGGGGTTATAGCTGGAGTCACTGTGGCTGACGCACCAGACGCGCCTGATCCACGGAGAGTTGTCTGAATCCCATCCAGCCGAGTAGAGAGATCCTGGAGACAGCGGATGATGTGGCCCTGTGCAGCCTCCTGATGTTCTAGTCGGGCTGCCAGTTCTTGCATCGGCCTGGCCGCTTGATCCTGGTCTCCGGCTGGATTCATTAGGTCAGTGCTTACTGTCACAACTGAGGGCCTGAGCTGACGGGAGGCAGCCTCAGTTGTAGGGGCTGAGATGTACCGGAACCTGGGAGGTTGTATCAGACCCCTGGACATGTAAGTAACATGAATAATAATTGCCCGAAGGCGTGACCACGACAACTTGGATAAAAGTCAATGATGTTTATTATGACAACTCCGCAACACAGCAGCAGTAAAAGAAAACGTAAAAAGTCAGCAAAGAATAAATACAGTTCCTGGGTACTACAGGATGGCAGGAGCCACAGGGCACTGGTAGTGTGAGATAGTTCTTATGATCTTCTAGATGGAAAGTCCTTACCAGGCCCGACTGTAGCAATGGAGATAACCCAGGATTGTGCCAGCTGGTGTTCCAGGAAAAGCTGGGTTGCTGAAGATAAAACAGCTGCTGTGGATACTGGATGGAACCAGACTGTTGTTAGCACGGAGTGGATACTGGCTGGAACCAGTTAAATAATAAATGAACTTGGGAGCGATGAAATATGAACTGAAATGTAGAACTTGAGAGCGGAGAAATAATAATACCGGTGGAGAGTGGTAAAGTGTAGAAAGGACACCGGCCCTTTAAGGGAAGCTGTACTCTGCTGGAAGCTGAGCTGGAAGCAGGTAATGTTGTAGCTGGAAACAGATGAATCCACAATGGATTGGAGAGTCAGGCTACACCGCAGGTGGAATGCTGGTGCGGGTCTCTATGGTGGAAGTCTTGAGACAGGAGCTGGAACCTGGAAGACAATCACAGGAGAGAGACAAACAGGAACTAGGTTTGACAACCAAAGCACTGACGCCTTCCTTGCTCAGGCACAGTGTATTTATACTTGCAGCAAGGAAGGGATTGGCTAGGCAATTATGCAGATTATCAATACTGAGAACAGATTGGTGGAAATGATCAGCTGACAGAATCCAAGATGGCTGCGCCCATGCAGACACTTGGAGGGAAGTTTGGTTTGTAATCCATGTGGTAATGAAAACAGTAATGGCGGCGCCGGCCACCGGAGACAGGAGGCGCCAGGCTGACAGATGCACATCCAACCACGCGGACACAGCGGAGGCCGCGGCTGACGTAATCGCCACTCAGACACTCTGCATGCAGGAGAGCAGGGACGGCGGCGGAGGCCGCGGGAGACGCCATGCCAGGTGTAATATGGCGTTTACTGTGACAGCGTCCCAGAGTGACAGGAGAGGATACAGGAATGTACACATCAGGATAACAGATGGGATCCGGTCCTGGAGCGCTGAGCCAGCCTTAGGAGGCATCTGATGGGTAAGAAATGGCGTCCAGATACCCGGATCGTGACAGTGGACATCTTGCCTCTGTAGAGCCAGTTTGTGCAAGGAAAGATTGATTGCTTCTTTTTTTGGTGGGGGCCCAAACCAACCAGTCATTTCAGTCACAGTCGTGTGGCAGACCCTGTCGCTGAAATGATGGGTTCGTTAAAGTGTGCATGTCCTGTTTATACAACATAAGGGTGGGTGGGAGGGCCCAAGGACAATTCCATCTTGCACCTCTTTTTTCTTTCATTTTTCTTTGCATCATGTGCTGTTTGGGGACAATTTTTTTGAAGTGCCATCCTGCCTGACACTGCAGTGCCACTCCTAGATGGGCCAGGTGTTTGTGTCGGCCACTTGTGTCGCTTAGCTTAGTCACACAGCGACCTTGGTGCGCCTCTTTTTTTCTTTGCATCATGTGCTGTTTGGGGACTATTTTTTTGAAGTGCCATCCTGCCTGACACTGCAGTGCCACTCCTAGATGGGCCAGGTGTTTGTGTCGGCCACTTGGGTCGCTTAGCTTAGTCACACATCGACCTTGGTGCGCCTCTTTTTTTCTTTGCATCATGTGCTGTTTGGGGACTATTTTTTTGAAGTGCCATCCTGCCTGACACTGCAGTGCCACTCCTAGATGGGCCAGGTGTTTGTGTCGGCCACTTGTGTCGCTTAGCTTAGTCACACAGCGACCTTGGTGCGCCTCTTTTTTTCTTTGCATCATGTGCTGTTTGGGGACTATTTTTTTGAAGTGCCATCCTGCCTGACACTGCAGTGCCACACCTAGATGGGCCAGGTGTTTGTGTCGGCCACTTGTGTTGCTTAGCTTAGTCACACAGCGACCTTGGTGCGCCTCTTTTTTTCTTTGCATCATGTGCTGTTTGGGGACTATTTTTTTGAAGTGCCATCCTGCCTGACATGGCAGTGCCACTCCTAGATGGGCCAGGTGTTTGTGTCGGCCATTTGTGTCACTTGGCTTAGCCATCCAGCGACCTCGGTGCAAATTTTAGGACTAAAAATAATATTGTGAGGTGTGAGGTGTTCAGAATAGACTGGAAATGAGTGGAAATTATGGTTATTGAGGTTAATAATACTATGGGATCAAAATGACCCCCAAATTCTATGATTTAAGCTGTTTTTGAGGGTTTTTTGTAAAAAAAAAACACCCGAATCCAAAACACACCCGAATCCGACAAAAAAATTTCAGGGAGGTTTTGCCAAAACGCGTCCGAATCCAAAACACGGCCGCGGAACCGAATCCAAAACCAAAACACAAAACCCGAAAAATGTCAGGTGCACATCACTAATTGAAAGTTACACAAGCATGGTGTAACGTTTAATACTATTCTTTTCAGCACAACAAATCTCACAGTGCTGCTGCCTTCCTTTGATTATATATATATATATATATGTATATATATACACACAACTGTGGAGGGCACCTGGTAACATAATTTATTTGGGAGTGCCAAACATTACATTCCTGATATATATATATAGAGAGAGAGAGAGAGAGAGAGAGAGACAGTATATCCTTCCAAAATAGCGGCACTCCAACCATATAATAAGGCTTTCTGGTAATCAGCTTATAGTCAGTGTTTCAAGAACATGATGAAAATGGCAATACATTAATGCACTGAAACGTTGACTACAAGCTGACCACTGCAAAGCCTTATTACAGTGTATGCTTCTAGTGCTACTATT
This sequence comes from Pseudophryne corroboree, assembly GCF_028390025.1. Lineage (NCBI taxonomy): Eukaryota > Metazoa > Chordata > Amphibia > Anura > Myobatrachidae > Pseudophryne > Pseudophryne corroboree. The sequence goes on along the minus strand of NC_086454.1, from coordinate 355,346,436 downwards.
GGGCAAGTTACTGTGTTATGAGGTGGGGGGGGGGGGGGGGGGGGGAGAGTACACAGACTACACATATAGGGGGTCATTCCGAGTTGTTCGCTCGGTAAATTTCTTCGCATCGCAACGATTTTCCGCTTAGTGCGCATGCGCAATGTTCGCACTGCGACTGCGCCAAGTAAATTTGCTATGCAGTTAGGAATTTAACTCACGGTTTTTTCTTCGTTCTGGTGATCGTAATGTGATTGACAGGAAGTGGGTGTTTCTGGGTGGAAACTGGCCGTTTTATGGGTGTGTGTGAAAAAACGCTACCGTTTCTGGGAAAAACGCGGGAGTGGCTGGAGAAACGGAGGAGTGTCTGGGCGAACGCTGGGTGTGTTTGTGACGTCAAACCAGGAACGACAAGCACTGAACTGATCGCAGATGCCGAGTAAGTCTGGAGCTACTCAGAAACTGCTAAGAGAGGTCTAATCGCAATATTGCGAATACGTCGTTCGCAATTTTAAGAAGCTAAGATTCACTCCCAGTAGGCGGCGACTTAGCGTGAGCAAATCTGCTAAAAGCAGCTTGCGAGCGAACAACTCGGAATGAGGGCCATAGACTGCACACACTACACAACACACACATATTGGCCCTCATTCCGAGTTGTTCGCTCGCAAGCTGTTTTTAGCAGCTTTACACACGCTAAGCCGCCGCCTACTGGGAGTGAATCTTAGCATCTTAAAATTGCGAACGAAAGATTCTCAAAATTGCGATTACACACCTCTTAGCAGTTTCTGAGTAGCTTCAACCTTACTCGGCATCTGCGATCAGTTCAGTGCTTGTCGTTCCTGGTTTGACATCATAAACACACCCAGCGTTCGCCCAGACACTCCTCCGTTTCTCCAGCCACTCCCGCGTTTTTCACAGAAACGGTAGCGTTTTTTCACACACACCCATAAAACGGCCAGTTTCCGCCCAGAAACACCCACTTCCTGTCAATCACATTACGATCACCAGAACGAAGAAAAAACCATGAGTAAAATTCCTAACTGCATAGCAAATTTACTTGGCGCAGTCGCAGTGCGAACATTGCGCATGCGCACTAAGTTGAAAATCGCTGCGATGCGAAGAAATTTACCGAGCGAACAACTCGGAATGACCTCCTTTATACATACATACATACATACACACACACACACATATATATATATATGTACTAGGTGATTCATCGCGCCCTACGGGCGCTCTTCACACCGTCGTAAGGGGCTACGCCCCCTTAACCCTTGCACACCCTTGTGGCGTGCAATATTTTTATTATATGGAGTATTACATCCAATCATAATTGTGTGAGTGGTTAAATATTGCACGGACAAAGGGCGTGCATTGGTTAAGGGGTGGAAGCCCATTGCAACGGCATGAACAGCGCACGCAGGGCCTGGTGAATCACCTAGTAGGTGCTGTGGTTGGGGGAGTAGGGGGTGCGGGGAAGAGGCGGATGGGATCCTGGGGTGCCACGGAAGGGGCGGTTGCGGTGGTGCCGCAGGTGGGGGAGGGTGCGTGGGTGCCGCGGGTGGTGGTCCGGTGCCGCTGCGGGTGGGGGAGGAGCAGTTGCGGGGTTGCCCCAGGTGGGGGAGGGGTGGATGCGGTGGTATGGCGGGAGGTACGGGTGTGGGGTCGCTGTGGGTGGGGGAGGGGGTCTGGAGCTATCGCGGGCGCTGGAGAGGGTTTGTGGGGGTGCTGCGGATGGGGCTCGGAGGTACTGTGAGTGGGGGAAGGGCAGGTAATGCTTATCCTGCTTCTCCTCCTGTCAGCAGCTAAGCTGCTGTCCTCCCTTTGGCAGTGGCTCTCCCGGAGACTCGCACAGCAGCCAGTCACTATTGTTTGCGCCGGTGTCCCAACGCGCCGCATTACAGGGAAGAAGATGTACGCAATAAACTACAGCTCCCAGCAGCACTAAGGGGTGTAATGCTTCGGTGCTAAGGGCTGCTGGGAGCTGTAGTTTCTGTAGTGCATCTACTTCCCTGTAATGCGGCGCATTGGGACACTGGTGCTAACAATAGTGACTGGCTGGCAGAACTGTGTGACTGGCTGAATCAATGTAAAAGGTGAGAGTGCTGTGCAGTGTTAGTGTCAGTGACACTACACACAGGCCGGCGCTAGCTGCTCAGCAAAGGGATGCAGTGCAGGAAGGCACCAGGAAGGAGAGACGTTCTCCCTGCTCTGCATCCCTGTGCTGAGCTGCTGCTGCTATCCCTGCTGCTGCCGGCTGCTGTCACACATGCAGCAGCGCCTGCAGCAGCGCCTGCAGCACAAAACCTCCTCTCCCCCTCCCCTCCCCTGTGTGACATTCAGTGGCCGGGAGGGAGCCAAACTGGGCAGAACTAGATGGGAGTAAGGGGCGGAGCTACACGGGACCATGCTGCAGCAGGAGGATGAGCTGCTACAGCTTCAGCCAGCCAGACTTCATTAGATAAGTGTCTGGAAAGAGAGTGAGTGTCTGTTGTATATACAGTGTCTGTGTATACTGTATATATGTGTGACTGTGTATGTGTGTAATGTATGTACAGTATGTATGTGTGTGTGTTTGTATATATGTGTCTGGTGTGTGTGTGTGTGTGTGTGTGTGTGTGTGTGTGTGTGTGTGTGTGTGTGTGTATGTGTGTGTGACTGCTGCATAATGTGTGTAAGTGTTGCTGGTACAGGGGGCGTTACGTGTGTAAGTGACACTGGTACAGAGGGTGTTACGTGTGTAAGCGGCACTGGTACAGAGGGCGTTATGTGTGTAAACAGTACTGGGAGAGGGGGCATTACATGTGTAAGCGTCACTGGTACAGGTGGCGTTACGTGTGTAAGCGTCACTGGTACAGGGGGGGCATGACATGTGTAAGCGTCACTGGTTCAGGGGGCATTACATGTGTAAGCGTCACTGGTTCAGGGGGCATTACATGTGTAAGTGTCTCTACTGCAGGGGGTCATTATGTGCGCTGTGCGTTTGTAAAGTATGCGAGGGTGCACATTTATAGTTTGGAGGGGGCGCCGAACACCCTAGCACCGGCCCTGACTGCACACCCACTGCACTGCACAGCACTGTCACCTTTTACATTGATTTAGCATCCAGACATTACCCTCCGCGATATCACCCACTCTATCCGTTACATTAGCCACCGCGGGGCTTCCAGGCCGGCAGCCCAGGTGCTGTGTTGCGGAGTCAGGGCCTCTGGGGATCTGGGTGCGGCTGTGGTGGGGAGGCACTTCTGTGACATCACACGCAGAGGAGGCTCCGGGGCTCAGAGAGTATGCGGCGCAGGGAGGCCTATGAAAGTCTTCCGGTGCGCCGCTTTCATAAACATCTATGCCAGTGGCCGCAGCAGCTTTTGTTCCACCTGCGGCGCGGCTAGGGATTGGGGATTGTCGATGCCGGACGGGGCAGTTGAACTGGCAGCAGGACATTTGTGGTCATTCCGAGTTGATCGCTCGCTAGCAGTTTCTAGCAGCCATGCAAACGCTATGCCGCCACCCACTGGGAGTGTATTTTAGCTTAGCAGAAGTGGGAACGAAGGGATCGGAGAGCGGGTACAAAAAAATTTTGTGCAGTTTCAGAGTAGCTTCAGACCTACTCGTCGCTTGCGATCACTTCAGATCATTAAGTTCCTGATTTGACGTCATGAACACGCCCTACGTTCGCCCAGCCATGCCTGTTTTTTTTTCCAAACACTCCCTGAAAACGGTCAGTTGACACCCAGAAACGCCCACTTCCTGTCAATCACTCTGCGGCTGCCTATGCGACTGAAAAGCATCATCGCTAGACCCTGTGTAAAACTACATAGTTCATTGTAATAGTATGCTGCACGTGCGCATTGCGCTGCATACGCATGCGCAGAAGTGCCGAGTTTTTGCCTGATCGCTGCACAGCGAACGAATGCAGCTAGCGATCAACTCGGAATGACCCCCATAGGACGCTGCAGTAAAAGGATTGTTTTTTACCCTATATGCAGCACAGAGACTTGCTGCAGATGCAGCGGCATACCCTCCAGCTGCACCTTTTTGGCAGGTACAGTCTCTTTTTTTTATGGTATGTACTGTTTTTTGACTCTCCAAGCTTCCGTTGAAAGTATAGGAAAAGGGGCATGGCCACGCTGCTGTACCCAAGGCCACACACCCTTTTTTTTATCAATGTTTATGTGTAAAGTGTTGGAGGGTGTGATGCTGTAGATGCAGTGGGGACTATTTTGGGGGGTGGGCCTGGAGCTGCAGCTCCATCAGTCCCATTGCTAATCCTGCTCTGTGAAAACACAGCAGCCAAAGGGCAGAGCCTCCCATTGGATGTAACCTGTGTGGGAGGACGTTTCTCACCCAATCAGCTGTGGGCTGGGTGTGATAGATGTGCCACTAACCCAATGAGAGCTCCTAGTCACGCCCAGCGTTAGAAACCCAGGCACAGAATCACAGGGCTATTATATAGGAGATAGTGCACACATACCTGGGGAGACACTGCCAGCTAATTGTGAGGACATAAGGGAGCTGCTGCTGCTGTTGGCGTGCATGCACAGCAGCTTTCACTCTCTGCCGGCTGGCTTGACTGCCAAGAGTTTCCTGCAGCGGTAGCTATGGTCGCAATCGCGGCTTTTTCCCAGTCATCAGGTCGGAGGAAGGAAGGGGTGGTACGAGCACCAAGGCAGGAGGGGGAGGCAGTACAGGACTCATACATGCGGCTCCACTATAGCCCCCACCCGGCAGATCCGGATGGTCTTCAGTATACCGGCGCCGGGATCCCGACAGCCAGCATACCAACACTTATTCTCCCTCGTGGGGGTCCACGACCCCCCTGGAGGGAGAATAAAATAGCGTGATAGCGCGCCACCGTGCCCGCAGCGTGGCGAGCTCAGCATGGCGAGCGCAGCGAGCCCGCAAGGGGCTCATTTGCTCTCGCCACACTGTCGGTATGCCGGCGGTCGGGCTCCCGGCGCCGGTGTGCTGGTCGCCGGGAGCCCGACCTCCGGCATACCATACTACACCCGCAGATCTGACCCAGGGTGAGCATGGAGCAGGTGTTTCACATTCCTCCCGGCCAGCACAACACACATCATCCTGGCTGTCATTCACTATTTCATTCCGCTCAGTGTTGCCGCCCCTCAAGTGACGCCGCCCATAGGCAGCTGCCTAAAGCTACCTAGTGGTGGCGCAGGCCTTGCCTCAGTGTCAATTTCCTCCTTAGACAGGAACGCCAATAGTCCTGCAGGCCATGTCACTGTCAAGTCTGACGAGTCCTCTCCTGCCTGGGATTCCTCCGATGCATCCTTGAGTGTAACGCCTACTGCTGCTGGCGCTGCTGTTGTTGCTGCTGGGAGTCGATCGTCATCCCAGAGGGGAATCCAAAACACGTCCGCGGAACTGAATCCAAAACCAAAACACAAAACCCGAAAAATTTCACATCTCTAATTTATTGTGTTCCAATATTCCCTTTTTGAACTGTGTTTCACCTTTTCCTTTTTGTATATTGTATTGTCCTATTTGTACCTCAATAAAATATATGTTGAAAAAAAAAAGAAAAAGAAATCCAGAACATTTCCATCAATTTAAAATGTATTAAAATGTGACTTATGGAACGTCTGCTTTATCCATAACATACTTCTCTCCATCTGAGATATGGAAAGGCTTGTAAAGCAGAGCTGCAGGTTTTGAGACTCAGGGACGTATTTACGACCCTGAGTCCTAGGGAGGTGATAATTGCGCCCCACCTCGCAATGTGGTAATGAAAATTACTGTATGCATTTACTATTCTCTAGGTGCCATGACAGAATGCTTTGGTAAATATACCCCTAATTCACTGTGTCAGCTGTATGGTAGAGATGAGTGGGTTCGGTTCCTCTGAATCCGAACCCGCCCGAACTTCAGTTTTTTTTACACGGGTCCGAGCGACTCGGATCTTCCCGCCTTGCTCGGTTAACCCGAGCGCGCCCGAACGTCATCATCCCGCTGTCGGATTCTCGCGAGGCTCGGATTCTATCGCGAGACTCGGATTCTATATAAGGAGCCGCGCGTCGCCGCCATTTTCACACGTGCATTGAGATTCATAGGGAGAGGACGTGGCTGGCGTCCTCTCCGTTTAGAGAAGAGAGTGAGACAGTAGAGAGAGACACAGTAGTAGTAATTTTGGGGAGCATTATTAGGAGGAGTACTACTATACTACTACTACTTGCTGAAGTGATATAGATTAGATAGTGTGACTGTATTCATTATCTGACTTGTGGGGGAGACACTGACAGTGGGGAGCAGTTAGAGTCTGAGAGCAGGACTCAGGAGTACATATAACGTACAGTGCACACTTTTGCTGCCAGAGTCAGTGCCACACTGCCATTGTGACCACACTGACCACCAGACCAGTATAATATATTTTGTGATTGTCTGCTTAGGAGTACTACTTGCAAGTTGCTGATAGTGTGACCAGTGACCTGACCACCAGTTTAATAATCAATCACCACCAGTTTAATATATATATATATATATATATAATATTGTATACCACCTACCCGTGTTTTTTTTTTTTTTTCATTCTTCTTTATACATACTACTATAGTAGCTTACTGTAGCAGTCTGCGGTGCTGCTGAGCTGACAGTGTCCAGCAGGTCCGTCATCAGTCATTACATAATAAATATATATACCTGTCCGGCTGCAGTACTAGTGATATTATATATACATATATATTGATTTCATCTCATTATCATCCAGTCTATATTAGCAGCAGACACAGTACGTTAGTCCACGGCTGTAGCTACCTCTGTGTCGGCACTCGGCAGTCCATCCATAATTGTATACCACCTCCCCGTGGTTTTTTTTTTTTCTTTCTTCTTTGTACATACTACTATAGTATAGTAGCTTACTGTAGCAGTCTGCGGTGCTGCTGAGCTGACAGTGTCCAGCAGGTCCGTCATCAGTCATTACATAATAAATATACATACCTGTCCGGCTGCAGTACTAGTGATATTATATTGATTTCATCTCATTATCATCCAGTCTATATTAGCAGCAGACACAGTACGTTAGTCCACGGCTGTAGCTACCTCTGTGTCGGCACTCGGCAGTCCATCCATAATTGTATACCACCTCCCCGTGGTTTTTTTTTTTCTTTCTTCTTTGTACATACTACTATAGTATAGTAGCTTACTGTAGCAGTCTGCGGTGCTGCTGAGCTGACAGTGTCCAGCAGGTCCGTCATCAGTCATTACATAATAAATATACATACCTGTCCGGCTGCAGTACTAGTGATATTATATTGATTTCATCTCATTATCATCCAGTCTATATTAGCAGCAGACACAGTACGGTAGTCCACGGCTGTAGCTACCTCTGTGTCGGCACTCGGCAGTCCATCCATAATTGTATACCACCTCCCCGTGGTTTTTTTTTTTCTTTCTTCTTTGTACATACTACTATAGTATAGTAGCTTACTGTAGCAGTCTGCGGTGCTGCTGAGCTGACAGTGTCCAGCAGGTCCGTCATCAGTCATTACATAATAAATATACATACCTGTCCGGCTGCAGTACTAGTGATATTATATTGATTTCATCTCATTATCATCCAGTCTATATTAGCAGCAGACACAGTACGGTAGTCCACGGCTGTAGCTACCTCTGTGTCGGCACTCGGCAGTCCATCCATAATTGTATACCACCTCCCCGTGGTTTTTTTTTTTCTTTCTTCTTTGTACATACTATTATAGTATAGTAGCTTACTGTAGCAGTCTGCGGTGCTGCTGAGCTGACAGTGTCCAGCAGGTCCGTCATCAGTCATTACATAATAAATATACATACCTGTCCGGCTGCAGTACTAGTGATATTATATTGATTTCATCTCATTATCATCCAGTCTATATTAGCAGCAGACACAGTACGGTAGTCCACGGCTGTAGCTACCTCTGTGTCGGCACTCGGCAGTCCATCCATAAGTATACTAGTATCCATCCATCTCCATTGTTTACCTGAGGTGCCTTTTAGTTGTGCCTATTAAAATATGGAGAACAAAAATGTTGAGGTTCCAAAATTAGGAAAAGATCAAGATCCACTTCCACCTCGTGCTGAAGCTGCTGCCACTAGTCATGGCCGAGACGATGAAATGCCAGCAACGTCGTCTGCCAAGGCCGATGCCCAATGTCATAGTACAGAGCATGTAAAATCCAAAACACCAAATATCAGTAAAAAAAGGACTCCAAAACCTAAAATAAAATTGTCGGAGGAGAAGCGTAAACTTGCCAATATGCCATTTACCACACGGAGTGGCAAGGAACGGCTGAGGCCCTGGCCTATGTTCATGGCTAGTGGTTCAGCTTCACATGAGGATGGAAGCACTCAGCCTCTCGCTAGAAAAATGAAAAGACTCAAGCTGGCAAAAGCAGTAGCACCGCAAAGAACTGTGCGTTCTTCTAAATCCCAAATCCACAAGGAGAGTCCGACTCCAATTGTGTCGGTTGCGATGCCTGACCTTCCCAACACTGGACGTGAAGAGCATGCGCCTTCCACCATTTGCACGCCCCCTGCAAGTGCTGGAAGGAGCACCCGCAGTCCAGTTCCTGATAGTCAGATTGAAGATGTCAGTGTTGAAGTACACCAGGATGAGGAGGATATGGGTGTTGCTGGCGCTGGGGAGGAAATTGACCAGGAGGATTCTGATGGTGAGGTGGTTTGTTTAAGTCAGGCACCCGGGGAGACACCTGTTGTCCGTGGGAGGAATATGGCCATTGACATGCCTGGTGAAAATACCAAAAAAATCAGCTCTTCGGTGTGGAAGTATTTCAACAGAAATGCGGACAACAGGTGTCAAGCCGTGTGTTGCCTTTGTCAAGCTGTAATAAGTAGGGGTAAGGACGTTAACCACCTCGGAACATCCTCCCTTATACGTCACCTGCAGCGCATTCATAATAAGTCAGTGACAAGTTCAAAAACTTTGGGTGACAGCGGAAGCAGTCCACTGACCAGTAAATCCCTTCCTCTTGTAACCAAGCTCACGCAAACCACCCCACCAACTCCCTCAGTGTCAATTTCCTCCTTCCCCAGGAATGCCAATAGTCCTGCAGGCCATGTCACTGGCAATTCTGACGATTCCTCTCCTGCCTGGGATTCCTCCGATGCATCCTTGCGTGTAACGCCTACTGCTGCTGGCGCTGCTGTTGTTGCTGCTGGGAGTCGATGGTCATCCCAGAGGGGAAGTCGTAAGCCCACTTGTACTACTTCCAGTAAGCAACTGACTGTCCAACAGTCCTTTGCGAGGAAGATGAAATATCACAGCAGTCATCCTGCTGCAATGCGGATAACTGAGGCCTTGACAACTATGTTGGTGTTAGACGTGCGTCCGGTATCCGCCGTTAGTTCACAGGGAACTAGACAATTTCTTGAGGTAGTGTGCCCCCGTTACCAAATACCATCTAGGTTCCACTTCTCTAGGCAGGCGATACCGAGAATGTACACGGACGTCAGAAAAAGACTCACCAGTGTCCTAAAAAATGCAGTTGTACCCAATGTCCACTTAACCACGGACATGTGGACAAGTGGAGCAGGGCAGGGTCAGGACTATATGACTGTGACAGCCCACTGAGTAGATGTATGGACTCCCGCCGCAAGAACAGCAGCGGCGGCACCAGTAGCAGCATCTCGCAAACGCCAACTCTTTCCTAGGCAGGCTACGCTTTGTATCACCGCTTTCCAGAATACGCACACAGCTGAAAACCTCTTACGGCAACTGAGGAAGATCATCGCGGAATGGCTTACCCCAATTGGACTCTCCTGTGGATTTGTGGCATCGGACAACGCCAGCAATATTGTGTGTGCATTAAATATGGGCAAATTCCAGCACGTCCCATGTTTTGCACATACCTTGAATTTGGTGGTGCAGAATTTTTTTAAAAATGACAGGGGCGTGCAAGAGATGCTGTCGGTGGCCAGAAGAATTGCAGGACACTTTCGGCGTACAGGCACCACGTACAGAAGACTGGAGCACCACCAAAAACAACTGAACCTGCCCTGCCATCATCTGAAGCAAGAAGTGGTAACGAGGTGGAATTCAACCCTCTATATGCTTCAGAGGTTGGAGGAGCAGCAAAAGGCCATTCAAGCCTATACAATTGAGCACGATATAGGAGGTGGAATGCACCTGTCTCAAGCGCAGTGGAGAATGATTTCAACATTGTGCAAGGTTCTGATGCCCTTTGAACTTGCCACACGTGAAGTCAGTTCAGACACTGCCAGCCTGAGTCAGGTCATTCCCCTCATCAGGCTTTTGCAGAAGAAGCTGGAGACATTGAAGGAGGAGCTAACACGGAGCGATTCCGCTAGGTATGTGGGACTTGTGGATGGAGCCCTTAATTCGCTTAACAAGGATTCACGGGTGGTCAATCTGTTGAAATCAGAGCACTACATTTTGGCCACCGTGCTCGATCCTAGATTTAAAGCCTACCTTGGATCTCTCTTTCCGGCAGACACAAGTCTGCTGGGGTTCAAAGACCTGCTGGTGAGAAAATTGTCAAGTCAAGCGGAACGCGACCTGTCAACATCTCCTCCTTCACATTCTCCCGCAACTGGGGGTGCGAGGAAAAGGCTCAGAATTCCGAGCCCACCCGCTGGCGGTGATGCAGGGCAGTCTGGAGCGACTGCTGATGCTGACATCTGGTCCGGACTGAAGGACCTGACAACGATTACGGACATGTCGTCTACTGTCACTGCATATGATTCTCTCACCATTGAAAGAATGGTGGAGGATTATATGAGTGACCGCATCCAAGTAGGCACGTCACACAGTCCGTACTTATACTGGCAGGAAAAAGAGGCAATTTGGAGGCCCTTGCACAAACTGGCTTTATTCTACCTAAGTTGCCCTCCCACAAGTGTGTACTCCGAAAGAGTGTTTAGTGCCGCCGCTCACCTTGTCAGCAATCGGCGTACGAGGTTACATCCAGAAAATGTGGAGAAGATGATGTTCATTAAAATGAATTATAATCAATTCCTCCGTGGAGACATTCACCAGCAGCAATTGCCTCCACAAAGTACACAGGGAGCTGAGATGGTGGATTCCAGTGGGGACGAATTGATAATCTGTGAGGAGGGGGATGTACACGGTGATATATCGGAGGATGATGATGAGGTGGAGATCGTGCCTCTGTAGAGCCAGTTTGTGCAAGGAGCGATTAATTGCTTCTTTTTTGGTGGGGGTCCAAACCAACCCGTCATTTCAGTCACAGTCGTGTGGCAGACCCTGTCACTGAAATGATGGGTTGGTTAAAGTGTGCATGTCCTGTTTATACAACATAAGGGTGGGTGGGAGGGCCCAAGGACAATTCCATCTTGCACCTCTTTTTTCTTTAATTTTTCTTAATTTAATTAATTAATTAATTTTTCTTAATTTAATTTTTTTGCGTCATGTGCTGTTTGGGGAGGGTTTTTTGGAAGGGCCATCCTGCGTGCCACTGCAGTGCCACTCCTAGATGGGCCCGGTGTTTGTGTCGGCCACTAGGGTCGCTTATCTTACACAGCTACCTCATTGCGCCTCTTTTTTTCTTTGCGTCATGTGCTGTTTGGGGAGGGTTTTTTGGAAGGGACATCCTGCGTGACACTGCAGTGCCACTCCTAGATGGGCCAAGTGTTTGTGTCGGCCACTAGGGTCGCTTAGCTTACTCACACAGCTACCTCATTGCGCCTCTTTTTTTCTTTGCGTCATGTGCTGTTTGGGGAGGGTTTTTTGGAAGGGACATCCTGCGTGACACTGCAGTGCCACTCCTAGATGGGCCAGGTGTTTGTGTCGGCCACTAGGGTCGCTTAGCTTACTCACACAGCTACCTCATTGCGCCTCTTTTTTTCTTTGCGTCATGTGCTGTTTGGGGAGGGTTTTTTGGAAGGGACATCCTGCGTGACACTGCAGTGCCACTCCTAGATGGGCCCGGTGTTTGTGTCGGCCACTAGGGTCGCTTATCTTACTCACACAGCTACCTCATTGCGCCTCTTTTTTTCTTTGCGTCATGTGCTGTTTGGGGAGGGTTTTTTGGAAGGGCCATCCTGCGTGCCACTGCAGTGCCACTCCTAGATGGGCCCGGTGTTTGTGTCGGCCACTAGGGTCGCTTATCTTACTCACACAGCTACCTCATTGCGCCTCTTTTTTTCTTTGCGTCATGTGCTGTTTGGGGAGGGTATTTTGGAAGGGACATCCTGCGTGACACTGCAGTGCCACTCCTAGATGGGCCAGGTGTTTGTGTCGGCCACTAGGGTCGCTTAGCTTACTCACACAGCTACCTCATTGCGCCTCTTTTTTTCTTTGCGTCATGTGCTGTTTGGGGAGGGTTTTTTGGAAGGGACATCCTGCGTGACACTGCAGTGCCACTCCTAGATGGGCCAGGTGTTTGTGTCGGCCACTAGGGTCGCTTAGCTTAGTCATCCAGCGACCTCGGTGCAAATTTTAGGACTAAAAATAATATTGTGAGGTGTGAGGTATTCAGAATAGACTGAAAATGAGTGTAAATTATGGTTTTTGAGGTTAATAATACTTTGGGATCAAAATGACCCCCATATTCTATGATTTAAGCTGTTTTTTAGTGTTTTTTGAAAAAAACACCCGAATCCAAAACACACCCGAATCCGACAAAAAAAAATCGGTCAGGTTTTGCCAAAACGCGGTCGAACCCAAAACACGGCCGCGGAACCGAACCCAAAACCAAAACACAAAACCCGAAAAATTTCCGGTGCACATCTCTACTGTATGGCATTGGACATGCACGGTAAAAGCGTTACCAGTTTCTGGATAAGTGTGCATGTGCTGGCCAGTTTGCGGGCTCAAGTCTAACCCATGGTACTCCGTCCTGATTTTGGCAGGACAGTTCTGATTTGTGATCATCAAAGATGGCAGAACGTAGGTGGAGATTCATCCAAACGTGGGTGTGTCTCTCCATATCAGTCAGCATTTCGGTAAATTGGTTGCAAGGTTTATTTTAGCTACAGTACAATGGGTCGGTTCCGGTATGAATGGTCGACCATGTTATGGTCGACAGTCATTAGGTCGACCACTATTGGTCGACATTGACATGGTCGACATGGACACATGGTCGACACATGAAAATGGTCGACACATGAAAGGTCGACACATGAAAAGGTCGACATGAGTTTTTTAACTTTTCTTGGTGTCGTTTTTTGCGTAAAGTGACTGGGAACCCCAATTAGTGCACCGCATCCCCTCGCATGGCTCGCTTCACTCGCCATGCTTCGGGCACGGTGCCTTCGCTTTGCTCGGCACAGATTACAGTTCCAATCGTAGTCCACGTGGATCGTAAAGTATGGAAAAGTTCCCCAAAAGAAAAAAAAGTTAAAAAACTCATGTCGACCTTTTCATGTGTTGACCTTTCATGTGTCGACCATTTTCATGTGTCGACCATGTGCCCATGTCGACCATGTCAATGTCGACCAATAGTGGTCGACCTAATGACTGTCGACCATAACATGGTCGACCATGTGAACGGATACCCAATGGGTCAGGGCTGATATGGATGATTGAATATTCCCTGTATACTGCTGTGCATACTTAGTCAATTTTTCTTTTTGGCCTCTGGGTCATTCGGGGAAGTCCATGCAGAAGGTGCAGGGCACGGTGCTAGAAAACAGATCCTCATAGCACCACCGCACACTACGCAGTAACGATACATAGAAAATCGCAGTATTATGTGCATCACGGACAGCAGCTAGACGGGCTGAACTATCATTTTACACACACGTCTAGTAGCCCCCAGGTTCACTGTGACGGTGAGCTGCATCACTGTAGCATGTCGGTCGGCCCTCACTCATCAATGGCACGCGGTGCTCTGCAGTTTCCACGGCGGTTATTCACAACGGTGCCATTTGTCCAGTCACGATACACCTTCACCTCAGCAGCACGCGGACAGGTCACACACTGCGCTGTGTCAGAAATACCGCCGCCCTTGGTCCAAAAGCCGATAATCATCTCTTTTTGCAACTCGGACAATTCGCCCCTTTTACCCATGACCGCAATGAGCGATATATGTGCAGACGGTCTATCACACACCTGATATACCCACCAAGCCAGCGCACGACACGTGATGTAATAAAACGTCTTGCATAGTATCGGTACTGCGCCTGACTGTGCCAATATAATGCTGCTGCCTGCCTGCTGACAAAGGCTCATCTACGCCATACATCCGTGTAAGCTTTCTTCCATCCCCACTCAGAAAGTTGGTAAAGAAATGGGCAATATCCACTTTATGATTTTGCATCAAGTTCTTTTAGTGATTTTAATTGAAAATCTTTTAATAGACGCGTTGAGCAAAACACCGACTGGATGTGAAACAAGGACAGTGACTAATGCACCAACATTAGGAAAGTAGCGAAAGGATTTAGTTGTTTTTTTAAAAAAGATTTTTCAACACTTTTATTTTGAACACTTTTTGTTCAGCGTATCAGAATAGCCTGATATGACTATTTACAGCGCCGGGGAAAGCATTTAGGTACCAGCGGGATGTGGTGCAGGACTGACTCATAGGTTCCATTTGGAGAGAATGGGATCGGATGCAGATTAGTGGAATGCAGGAGTATTTTTTTTCATTTGTTATTAACATTTATATAGCGCCAGCATACTCCGCAGTGTTGTACAACTGGGAACACCCGCAGCAGCCTATTCATTAACATACATATGCAGGAACCGGTTTTGGCTTTGGCTGTAATTCGTCTGCCGGCTTTGGTTTTGGTTTTGCAAAAACGTCGTGACTGATTTTGGTTTTGCTTTTTTTTTTTAACTGAGAAAAAAGCTAAAATCACATAATTTGGGCCTTTTTTTGTTCATAGAGTATTATTAATCTCAATAACCTTAATTTCCACTCATTTCCAGTCTATTTTGACCACCTCACAGCTCACAATATTGTTTTCATCCGCTTTAGGGGGTCATTCCGACCCGTTCGCACGCAGCGGTTCTTTGCTGCGGTGCAAACGGGCTGGAAATGCGCATGCGCGGCGGACGCATTGCACACGCGCGTAGTTGCCTGGCGACAATCGCCACCGGGCAACGACGCCACCAGCGATAAATGTGATCGCAGCGGTGATCGCAAGAAAACGGGCCGCCGGGAGGCGTTCCAGGGCGGATACTCACCGTTTTCCAGGTGTGGTGAGTCCAACGCAGGCATGTCGAGGCGTTTGGAGGGCAGATGTCTGACATCAGGACTGGGACCTTCATCGCTGGGTCCGTCGCACTGGGTGAGTAACTGCAGCCCTGGTCTTCTTTTACTTGAAACTTTTTTTAGCATAGCGGGGCTGACAAGCGTTCGCAGCCTTGCTATGCTAAAATACACTCCCCACATAGGCGGCGTCAGGTTGATTGCACGAGCAGCAAAAAGTTGCTACGTGCGATCAACTCGGAATGACCCCCTTAAGCCAAAGGCTGCAGCGAGCTGTCTGGTTACAAAGCGACAGAGCAGCAGCACAAACACACAGCAGTTTAGAGCGCATCTATGAAGCCTTGATACAGAGCAGTCACAGCACTTATATGTTATGGATACACAGAGAGGAACTGCACAAAAGAAAAACTTTTTACAAATTTTTTTACAACTTTTTTTCACTTTTGTTTACTTTTCTTGACTTTTTTTAAAGGTTTTTTTAAAACTTTTTAAAACTTCTTTTACTTTTGTTAAACTTTTTAAAACTTTTTCCAACACAGGTACGCCGTCAGCACTGGATCGGATGGACACTGGACAGGTGTGTCGGCAGATCTGGAGCAGATGTACACCGGGCAGCCACTTAATGGACACAGCACAGTCACTTCTGGATGGATACAACACGGCCACTTGTATGGATGGACATAGGACCTAATTCAGGTCTGATCGCTGCTGTGCGTTTTCGCACAGTGGGGGTCATTCCGAGTTGTTCGCTCGTTGACGATTTTCGCTACGGAGCGATTAAGGCAAAAATGCGCATGCGCATGGTACGCAGTGCGCATGCGCTAAGTATTTTTGCTCAAAACTTAGTAGATTTACTCACGTCCGAACGAAGATTTTTCATCGTTGAAGTGATCGGAGTGTGATTGACAGGAAGTGGGTGTTTCTAGGTGGAAACTGGCCATTTTCTGGGAGTGTGCGGAAAAACGCAGGCGTGTCAGGGAAAATAAGAATTTACTCACCGGTAATTCTATTTCTCGTAGTCCGTAGTGGATGCTGGGAACTCCGTAAGGACCATGGGGAATAGCGGCTCCGCAGGAGTCTGGGCACAACTAAAAGAAACTTTTAGACTACCTGGTGTGCACTGGCTCCTCCCACTATGACCCTCCTCCAAGCCTCAGTTAGGATACTGTGCCCGAAAGAGCTGACACAATAAGGAAGGATTTTGAATCCCGGGTAAGACTCATACCAGCCACACCAATCACACCGTATAACTCGTGATACCATATCCAGTTAACAGTATGAAATTTAACTGAGTCTCTCAACAGATGGCTCATAACAATAACCCTTTTGTGAACAACAACTATGTACAAGTATTGCAGACAATCCACACTTGGGACGGGCGCCCAGCATCCACTACGGACTACGAGAAATAGAATTACCGGTGAGTAAATTCTTATTTTCT
Organism: Pseudophryne corroboree; assembly: GCF_028390025.1. NCBI lineage: Eukaryota > Metazoa > Chordata > Amphibia > Anura > Myobatrachidae > Pseudophryne > Pseudophryne corroboree. Next base: position 355,329,873 of record NC_086454.1, on the reverse strand, counting down.
CTGACGTCCTAGTGGATGCTGGGAACTCCGTAAGGACCATGGGGATTATACCAAAGCTCCCAAACGGGCGGGAGAGTGCGGATGACTCTGCAGCACCGAATGAGAGAACTCAAGGTCCTTCTCAGCCAGGGTATCAAATTTGTAGAATTTTGCAAACGTGTTTGCCCCTGACCAAGTAGCAGCTCGGCAAAGTTGTAAAGCCGAGACCCCTCGGGCAGCCGCCCAAGATGAGCCCACTTTCCTTGTAGAATGGGCTTTTACTGATTTAGGATGCGGCAGTCCAGCCGCAGAATGCGCCAACTGAATTGTGCTACAAATCCAGTGAGCAATAGTCTGCTTAGAAGCAGGAGCACCCAGTTTGTTGGGTGCATACAGGATAAATAGCGAGTCAGTTTTCCTGACTCCAGCCGTCCTGGAAACATAAATTTTCAATGCCCTGACTACGTCCAGTAACTTGGAATCCTCCAAGTCGCTAGTAGCCGCAGGCACTACAATAGGTTGGTTCAAGTGAAAAGCAGATACCACCTTAGGGAGAAACTGGGGACGAGTCCTCAATTCTGCCCTATCCATATGGAAAATCAGATAAGGACTTTTAAATGACAAAGCCGCCAATTCTGATACACGCCTGGCCGAAGCCAAGGCCAATAACATGACCACTTTCCACGTGAGATATTTTAGATCCACGGTCTTTAGTGGCTCAAACCAATGTGATTTTAGGAAATTCAACACCACGTTGAGATCCCAGGGTGCCACTGGAGGCACAAAGGGGGGCTGAATATGCAGCACTCCTTTTACAAATGTCTGAACTTCAGGTAGTGAAGCCAGTTCTCTCTGGAAGAAAATCGACAGAGCCGATATCTGTACCTTAATGGAGCCTAATTTTAGGCCCATAGTCACTCCTGCCTGTAGGAAGTGCAGAAATCGATCCAGCTGAAATTCCTCTGTTGGGGCCTTATTGGCCTCACACCAAGCAACATATTTCCGCCATATGCGGTGATAATGTTTTACCGTTACATCTTTCCTGGCTTTAATCAGCGTAGGAATGACATCCTCCGGAATGCCCTTTTCCTTTAGGATCCGGCGTTCAACCGCCATGCCGTCAAACGCAGCCACGGTAAGTCTTGGAACAGACAGGGCCCCTGCTGCAGCAGGTCCTGTCTGAGTGGCAGAGGCCATGGGTCCTCTGAGATCATCTCTTGAAGTTCCGGGTACCAAGCTCTTCTTGGCCAATCCGGAACCACGAGTATTGTCCTTACTCCTCGTTTTCTTATTATTCTCAGTACCTTTGGTATGAGAGGCAGAGGAGGGAACACATAAACTGACTGGTACACCCACGGTGTCACTAGAGCGTCCACCGCTATCGCCTGAGGGTCCCTTGACCTGGCGCAATATCTCTCCAGTTTTTTGTTTAGGCGGGACGCCATCATGTCCACCTGTGGCCGTTCCCAACGATTTACAATCAGTGTGATGACTTCTGGATGAAGTCCCCACTCTCCCGGGTGTAGGTCGTGCCTGCTGAGGAAGTCTGCCTCCCAGTTGTCCACTCCCGGAATGAACACTGCTGACAGTGCTAGCACGTGATTTTCCGCCCATCGGAGAATCCTTGTGGCTTCTGCCATTGCCGTCCTGCTTCTTGTGCCGCCCTGTCGGTTTACATGGGCGACCGCCGTGATGTCGTCTGACTGGATCAGTACCGGCTGGTGTAGAAGCAGGGGTTTTGCCTGACTTAGGGCATTGTAAATGGCCCTTAGTTCTAGAATATTTATGTGTAAGGAAGTCTCCTGACTCGACCATAGTCCTTGGAAGTTTCTTCCCTGTGTGACTGCCCCCCAGCCTCGAAGGCTGGCATCCGTGGTCACCAGGACCCAGTCCTGTATGCCGAATCTGCGGCCCTCTATGGCATGGAACCTGCCGAAAGGAATTGCTTCGTAAGAAGCCACCATCTTTCCCAGGACTCGCGTGCAGTGATGCACCGACACCTGTTTTGGTTTCAGGAGGTCTCTGACTAGAGATGACAGCTCCTTGGCTTTCTCCTCCGGGAGAAACACTTTTTTCTGGACTGTGTCCAAAATCATTCCCAGGAACAGTAGACGTGTCGTCGGAACCAGCTGTGACTTTGGAATATTCAGAATCCAACCGTGCTGGTGTAGCACCTCCTGAGATAGTGCTACTCCTACCAACAACTGCTCCCTGGATCCCGCCTTTATTAGGAGATCGTCCAAGTACGGGATAATTAAAACTCCCTTTTTTCGAAGGAGTATCATCATTTCCACCATTACTTTGGTAAACACCCTTGGTGCCGTGGACAGTCCAAACGGCAGTGTTTGGAATTGGTAATGGCAATCCTGTACCACAAATCTGAGGTACTCCTGGTGAGGATGGTAAATGGGGACATGCAGGTAAGCATCCTTGATGTCCAGGGATACCATGTAATCCCCCTCGTCCAGGCTTGCAATAACCGCCCTGAGCGATTCCATCTTGAACTTGAACTTTTTTATGTATGTGTTCAAGGATTTCAAATTTAAAATGGGTCTCACCGAACCGTCCGGTTTCGGTACCACAAACAGTGTGGAATAGTAACCCCGTCCTTGTTGAAGTAGGGGCACCTTGACTATCACCTGCTGGGAATACAGCTTGTGAATTGCCTCTAGCACAGCCTCCCTGCCTGAGGGAGTTATTGGCAAGGCAGATTTGAGGAAACGGCGGGGGGGAGATGCCTCGAATTCCAGTTTGTACCCCTGAGATACTACTTGCAAGATCCAGGGATCCACCTGTGAGCGAGCCCACTGATCGCTGAAATTTTTGAGGCAGCCCCCCACCGTACCTGGCTCCGCCTGTGGAGCCCCACCGTCATGCGGCGGACTTAGAAGAAGCGGGGGAGGACTTTTGCTCCTGGGAACCTGCTGTTTGTTGCAGCCTTTTTCCCCTACCTCTGCCTCTGGACAGAAAGGACCCGCCTTTTCCTCGCCTTTTTCTCTGGGTCCGAAAGGACTGTACTTGATAAAACGGCGCTTTTTTAGGCTGTGAGGGAACCTGGGGTAAAAATGCTGACTTCCCAGCTGTCGCTGTGGAAACTAGGTCCGAGAGACCATCCCCGAATAACTCCTCACCCTTATAAGGCAAAACTTCCATGTGCCTTTTGGAATCTGCATCCCCTGTCCACTGCCGAGTCCATAAGCCTCTCCTAGCAGAAATGGACAATGCACTTATTTTAGATGCCAGCCGGCAGATCTCCCTCTGTGCATCTCTCATGTACAAGACTGAGTCTTTTATATGGTCTATGGTTAGCAGAATAGTGTCCCTGTCTAGGGTGTCAATATTTTCTGACAGGGAATCTGACCAAGCAGCGGCAGCACTGCACATCCATGCTGACGCAATAGCTGGTCTAAGTATAATGCCTGAGTGTGTATATACAGACTTCAGGATCGCCTCCTGCTTTCTATCCGCAGGCTCCTTTAGGGCGGCCGTATCCGGAGACGGAAGTGCCACCTTTTTAGACAAACGTGTGAGCGCTTTATCCACCCTAGGAGGTGTTTCCCAACGTGCCCTATCCTCTGGCGGGAAAGGGAACGCCATTAGTAATTTTTTAGGGATTACCAATCTTTTATCGGGGAAAGCCCACGCTTCTTCACAAACGTCATTTAATTCTTCAGATGGGGGAAAAACTAGGGGTAGTTTTTTCTCCCCAAACATAATACCCTTTTTAGTGGTACCTGGGTTTATATCCGAAATGTGTAATACCTCCTTCATTGCCTCAATCATGCAACGAATGGCCCTAGTGGACATTAGATTTGACTCATCGTCGTCGACACTGGTATCAGTATCCGTGTCGACATCTGCGTCTGCCATCTGAGGTAGCAGGCGGTTTAGAGCCCCTGATGGCCTTTGAGACACCTGGGCAGGCACGAGCTGAGAAGCCGGCTGTCCCGCATTTGGCATGTCGTCAAATTTTTTGTGTAAGGAGTCGACACTTGCACGTAATTCCTTCCATAAAACCATCCACTCAGGTGTCTGCCCCGCAGGGGTGACATCACTTCTATAGGCATCTGCTCCGCCTCCACATAATTTTCCTCATCAAACATGTCGACACAGCCGTACCGACACACCGCACACACACCGGGAATGCTCTAACAGAGGACAGGACCCCACAGAAGCCCTTTGGGGAGACAGAGAGAGAGTATGCCAGCACACACCAGAGCGCTATATAATGCAGGGACTAACTGAATTATGTCCCCTATAGCTGCTATAATATTTACTGCGCCCAAATTTAGTGCCCCCCTCTCTTTTTTACCCTTTTCTGTAGTGTAGACTGCAGGGGAGAGCCAGGGAGCTTCCTTCCAGCGGAGCTGTGAGGGAGAAATGGCGCCAGTGTGCTGAGGGAGATAGCTCCGCCCCTTTTTCGCGGACTTTTCTCCCGCTTTTTTAAGGATTCTGGCAGGGGTAATTATCACATATATAGCCTCTGGGGCTATATATTGTGATTGTTTTGCCAGCCAAGGTGTTTTTATTGCTGCTAAGGGCGCCCCCCCCCCCCCCCCCAGCGCCCTGCACCCTCAGTGACCGGAGTGTGAAGTGTGTATGAGGAGCAATGGCGCACAGCTGCAGTGCTGTGCGCTACCTTGGTGAAGACAGAAGTCTTCATGCCGCCGATTTTCCGGACTTCTTCTTGCTTCTGGCTCTGTAAGGGGGACGGCGGCGCGGCTCCGGGACCGAACACCAAGGCCAGTTCCATGCGGTCGATCCCTCTGGAGCTAATGGTGTCTGTCCAGTAGCCTAAGAAGCCCAAGCTAGCTGCAAGCAGGTAGGTTCGCTTCTTCTCCCCTTAGTCCCTCGTTGCAGTGAGCCTGTTGCCAGCAGGTCTCACTGTAAAATAAAAAACCTAAATTATACTTTCTTTCTAAGAGCTCAGGAGAGCCCCTAGTGTGCATCCAGCTCGGCCGGGCACAAAAATCTAACTGGGGCTTGGAGGAGGGTCATAGTGGGAGGAGCCAGTGCACACCCGGTAGTCTAAAAGCTTTCTTTTAGTTGTGCCCAGACTCTAGAGATGAGCGCCTGAAATTTTTCGGGTTTTGTGTTTTGGTTTTGGGTTCGGTTCCGCGGCCGTGTTTTGGGTTCGAACGCGTTTTGGCAAAACCTCACCGAATTTTTTTTGTCGGATTCGGGTGTGTTTTGGATTCGGGTGTTTTTTTTCAAAAAACACTAAAAAACAGCTTAAATCATAGAATTTGGGGGTCATTTTGATCCCAAAGTATTATTAACCTCAAAAACCATAATTTACACTCATTTTCAGTCTATTCTGAATACCTCACACCTCACAATATTATTTTTAGTCCTAAAATTTGCACCGAGGTCGCTGTGTGAGTAAGATAAGCGACCCTAGTGGCCGACACAAACACCGGGCCCATCTAGGAGTGGCACTGCAGTGTCACGCAGGATGTCCCTTCCAAAAAACCCTCCCCAAACAGCACATGACGCAAAGAAAAAAAGAGGCGCAATGAGGTAGCTGTGTGAGTAAGATTAGCGACCCTAGTGGCCGACACAAACACCGGGCCCATCTAGGAGTGGCACTGCAGTGTCACGCAGGATGGCCCTTCCAAAAAACCCTCCCCAAACAGCACATGACGCAAAGAAAAAAAGAGGCGCAATGAGGTAGCTGTGTGAGTAAGATTAGCGACCCTAGTGGCCGACACAAACACCGGGCCCATCTAGGAGTGGCACTGCAGTGTCACGCAGGATGTCCCTTCCAAAAAACCCTCCCCAAACAGCACATGACGCAAAGAAAAAAAGAGGCGCAATGAGGTAGCTGTGTGAGTAAGATTAGCGACCCTAGTGGCCGACACAAACACCGGGCCCATCTAGGAGTGGCACTGCAGTGTCACGCAGGATGTCCCTTCCAAAAAACCCTCCCCAAACAGCACATGACGCAAAGAAAAAAAGAGGCGCAATGAGGTAGCTGTGTGAGTAAGATTAGCGACCCTAGTGGCCGACACAAACACCGGGCCCATCTAGGAGTGGCACTGCAGTGTCACGCAGGATGGCCCTTCCAAAAAACCCTCCCCAAACAGCACATGACGCAAAGAAAAAAAGAGGCGCAATGAGGTAGCTGTGTGAGTAAGATTAGCGACCCTAGTGGCCGACACAAACACCGGGCCCATCTAGGAGTGGCACTGCAGTGTCACGCAGGATGTCCCTTCCAAAAAACCCTCCCCAAACAGCACATGACGCAAAGAAAAAAAGAGGCGCAATGAGGTAGCTGTGTGAGTAAGATTAGCGACCCTAGTGGCCGACACAAACACCGGGCCCATCTAGGAGTGGCACTGCAGTGTCACGCAGGATGTCCCTTCCAAAAAACCCTCCCCAAACAGCACATGACGCAAAGAAAAAAAGAGGCGCAATGAGGTAGCTGTGTGAGTAAGATTAGCGACCCTAGTGGCCGACACAAACACCGGGCCCATCTAGGAGTGGCACTGCAGTGTCACGCAGGATGGCCCTTCCAAAAAACCCTCCCCAAACAGCACATGACGCAAAGAAAAAAAGAGGCGCAATGAGGTAGCTGTGTGAGTAAGATTAGCGACCCTAGTGGCCGACACAAACACCGGGCCCATCTAGGAGTGGCACTGCAGTGTCACGCAGGATGTCCCTTCCAAAAAACCCTCCCCAAACAGCACATGACGCAAAGAAAAAAAGAGGCGCAATGAGGTAGCTGTGTGAGTAAGATTAGCGACCCTAGTGGCCGACACAAACACCGGGCCCATCTAGGAGTGGCACTGCAGTGTCACGCAGGATGGCCCTTCCAAAAAACCCTCCCCAAACAGCACATGACGCAAAGAAAAAAAGAGGCGCAATGAGGTAGCTGACTGTGTGAGTAAGATTAGCGACCCTAGTGGCCGACACAAACACCGGGCCCATCTAGGAGTGGCACTGCAGTGTCACGCAGGATGTCCCTTCCAAAAAACCCTCCCCAATCAGCACATGATGCAAAGAAAAAGAAAAGAAAAAAGAGGTGCAAGATGGAATTGTCCTTGGGCCCTCCCACCCACCCTTATGTTGTATAAACAAAACAGGACATGCACACTTTAACCAACCCATCATTTCAGTGACAGGGTCTGCCACACGACTGTGACTGATATGACGGGTTGGTTTGGACCCCCCCCAAAAAAGAAGCAATTAATCTCTCCTTGCACAAACTGGCTCTACAGAGGCAAGATGTCCACCTCATCTTCACCCTCCGATATATCACCGTGTACATCCCCCTCCTCACAGATTATCAATTCGTCCCCACTGGAATCCACCATCTCAGCTCCCTGTGTACTTTGTGGAGGCAATTGCTGCTGGTCAATGTCTCCGCGGAGGAATTGATTATAATTCATTTTAATGAACATCATCTTCTCCACATTTTCTGGATGTAACCTCGTACGCCGATTGCTGACAAGGTGAGCGGCGGCACTAAACACTCTTTCGGAGTACACACTTGTGGGAGGGCAACTTAGGTAGAATAAAGCCAGTTTGTGCAAGGGCCTCCAAATTGCCTCTTTTTCCTGTCAGTATAAGTACGGACTGTGTGACGTGCCTACTTGGATGCGGTCACTCATATAATCCTCCACCATTCTATCAATGTTGAGAGAATCATATGCAGTGACAGTAGACGACATGTCCGTAATCGTTGTCAGGTCCTTCAGTCCGGACCAGATGTCAGCATCAGCAGTCGCTCCAGACTGCCCTGCATCACCGCCAGCGGGTGGGCTCGGAATTCTGAGCCTTTTCCTCGCACCCCCAGTTGCGGGAGAATGTGAAGGAGGAGATGTTGACAGGTCGCGTTCCGCTTGACTTGACAATTTTGTCACCAGCAGGTCTTTCAACCCCAGCAGACCTGTGTCTGCCGGAAAGAGAGATCCAAGGTAGGCTTTAAATCTAGGATCGAGCACGGTGGCCAAAATGTAGTGCTCTGATTTCAACAGATTGACCACCCGTGAATCCTTGTTAAGCGAATTAAGGGCTGCATCCACAAGTCCCACATGCCTAGCGGAATCGCTCCCTTTTAGCTCCTTCTTCAATGCCTCCAGCTTCTTCTGCAAAAGCCTGATGAGGGGAATGACCTGACTCAGGCTGGCAGTGTCTGAACTGACTTCACGTGTGGCAAGTTCAAAGGGCATCAGAACCTTGCACAACGTTGAAATCATTCTCCACTGCACTTGAGACAGGTGCATTCCACCTACTATATCGTGCTCAATTGTATAGGCTTGAATGGCCTTTTGCTGCTCCTCCAACCTCTGAAGCATATAGAGGGTTGAATTCCACCTCGTTACCACTTCTTGCTTCAGATGATGGCAGGGCAGGTTCAGTAGTTTTTGGTGGTGCTCCAGTCTTCTGTACGTGGTGCCTGTACGCCGAAAGTGTCCCGCAATTTTTCTGGCCACCGACAGCATCTCTTGCACGCCCCTGTCGTTTTTTTAAAAATTCTGCACCACCAAATTCAAGGTATGTGCAAAACATGGGACGTGCTGGAATTTGCCCATATTTAATGCACACACAATATTGCTGGCGTTGTCCGATGCCACAAATCCACAGGAGAGTCCAATTGGGGTAAGCCATTCCGCGATGATCTTCCTCAGTTGCCGTAAGAGGTTTTCAGCTGTGTGCGTATTCTGGAAAGCGGTGATACAAAGCGTAGCCTGCCTAGGAAAGAGTTGGCGTTTGCGAGATGCTGCTACTGGTGCCGCCGCTGCTGTTCTTGCGGCGGGAGTCCATACATCTACCCAGTGGGCTGTCACAGTCATATAGTCCTGACCCTGCCCTGCTCCACTTGTCCACATGTCCGTGGTTAAGTGGACATTGGGTACAACTGCATTTTTTAGGACACTGGTGAGTCTTTTTCTGACGTCCGTGTACATTCTCGGTATCGCCTGCCTAGAGAAGTGGAACCTAGATGGTATTTGGTAACGGGGGCACACTGCCTCAATAAATTGTCTAGTTCCCTGTGAACTAACGGCGGATACCGGACGCACGTCTAACACCAACATAGTTGTCAAGGACTCAGTTATCCGCTTTGCAGTAGGATGACTGCTGTGATATTTCATCTTCCTCGCAAAGGACTGTTGAACAGTCAATTGCTTACTGGAAGTAGTACAAGTGGGCTTACGACTTCCCCTCTGGGATGACCATCGACTCCCAGCGGCAACAACAGCAGCGCCAGCAGCAGTAGGCGTTACACGCAAGGATGCATCGGAGGAATCCCAGGCAGGAGAGGACTCGTCAGAATTGCCAGTGACATGGCCTGCAGGACTACTGGCATTCCTGGGGAAGGAGGAAATTGACACTGAGGGAGTTGGTGGGGTGGTTTGCGTGAGCTTGGTTACAAGAGGAAGGGATTTACTGGTCAGTGGACTGCTTCCGCTGTCACCCAAAGTTTTTGAACTTGTCACTGACTTATTATGAATGCGCTGCAGGTGACGTATAAGGGAGGATGTTCCGAGGTGGTTAACGTCCTTACCCCTACTTATTACAGCTTGACAAAGGGAACACACGGCTTGACACCTGTTGTCCGCATTTCTGGTGAAATACCTCCACACCGAAGAGCTGATTTTTTTGGTATTTTCACCTGGCATGTCAACGGCCATATTCCTCCCACGGACAACAGGTGTCTCCCCGGGTGCCTGACTTAAACAAACCACCTCACCATCAGAATCCTCCTGGTCAATTTCCTCCCCAGCGCCAGCAACACCCATATCCTCCTCATCCTGGTGTACTTCAACACTGACATCTTCAATCTGACTATCAGGAACTGGACTGCGGGTGCTCCTTCCAGCACTTGCAGGGGGCGTGCAAATGGTGGAAGGCGCATGCTCTTCACGTCCAGTGTTGGGAAGGTCAGGCATCGCAACCGACACAATTGGACTCTCCTTGTGGATTTGGGATTTCAAAGAACGCACAGTTCTTTGCGGTGCTTTTGCCAGCTTGAGTCTTTTCAGTTTTCTAGCGAGAGGCTGAGTGCTTCCATCCTCATGTGAAGCTGAACCACTAGCCATGAACATAGGCCAGGGCCTCAGCCGTTCCTTGCCACTCCGTGTGGTAAATGGCATATTGGCAAGTTTACGCTTCTCCTCCGACAATTTTATTTTAGGTTTTGGAGTCCTTTTTTTACTGATATTTGGTGTTTTGGTTTTGACATGCTCTGTACTATGCCATTGGGCATCGGCCTTGGCAGACGACGTTGCTGGCATTTCATCGTCTCTGCCATGACTAGTGGCAGCAGCTTCAGCACGAGGTGGAAGTGGATCTTGATCTTTCCCTAATTTTGGAACCTCAACATTTTTGTTCTCCATATTTTAATAGGCACAACTAAAAGGCACCTCAGGTAAACAATGGAGATGGATGGATTGGATACTAGTATACAATTATGGACGGGCTGCCGAGTGCCGACACAGAGGTAGCCACAGCCGTGAACTACCGCACTGTACTGTGTCTGCTGCTAATATATAGACTGGTTGATAAAGAGATAGTATACTCGTAACTAGTATGTATGTATAAAGAAAGAAAAAAAAACCACGGTTAGGTGGTATATACAATTATGGACGGGCTGCCGAGTGCCGACACAGAGGTAGCCACAGCCGTGAACTACCGCACTGTACTGTGTCTGCTGCTAATATATAGACTGGTTGATAAAGAGATAGTATACTCGTAACTAGTATGTATGTATAAAGAAAGAAAAAAAAACCACGGTTAGGTGGTATATACAATTATGGACGGGCTGCCGAGTGCCGACACAGAGGTAGCCACAGCCGTGAACTACCGCACTGTACTGTGTCTGCTGCTAATATATAGACTGGTTGATAAAGAGATAGTATACTCGTAACTAGTATGTATGTATAAAGAAAGAAAAAAAAACCACGGTTAGGTGGTATATACAATTATGGACGGGCTGCCGAGTGCCGACACAGAGGTAGCCACAGCCGTGAACTACCGCACTGTACTGTGTCTGCTGCTAATATATAGACTGGTTGATAAAGAGATAGTATACTCGTAACTAGTATGTATGTATAAAGAAAGAAAAAAAAACCACGGTTAGGTGGTATATACAATTATGGACGGGCTGCCGAGTGCCGACACAGAGGTAGCCACAGCCGTGAACTACCGCACTGTACTGTGTCTGCTGCTAATATATAGACTGGTTGATAAAGAGATAGTATACTCGTAACTAGTATGTATGTATAAAGAAAGAAAAAAAAACCACGGTTAGGTGGTATATACAATTATGGACGGGCTGCCGAGTGCCGACACAGAGGTAGCCACAGCCGTGAACTACCGCACTGTACTGTGTCTGCTGCTAATATATAGACTGGTTGATAAAGAGATAGTATACTCGTAACTAGTATGTATGTATAAAGAAAGAAAAAAAAACCATGGTTAGGTGGTATATACAATTATGGACGGGCTGCCGAGTGCCGACACAGAGGTAGCCACAGCCGTGAACTACCGCACTGTACTGTGTCTGCTGCTAATATAGACTGGTTGATAAAGAGATAGTATACTCGTAACTAGTATGTATGTATAAAGAAAGAAAAAAAAACCACGGTTAGGTGGTATATACAATTATGGACGGGCTGCCGAGTGCCGACACAGAGGTAGCCACAGCCGTGAACTACCGCACTGTACTGTGTCTGCTGCTAATATAGACTGGTTGATAAAGAGATAGTATACTACTAATATTATATATACTGGTGGTCAGGTCACTGGTCACTAGTCACACTGGCAGTGGCACTCCTGCAGCAAAAGTGTGCACTGTTTTAATATAATATTATGTACTCCTGGCTCCTGCTATAACCTATAACTGGCACTGCAGTAGTGCTCCCCAGTCTCCCCCACAATTATAAGCTGTGTGAGCTGAGCAGTCAGACAGATATATAATATATTATATAGATGATGCAGCACACTGGCCTGAGCCTGAGCAGTGCACACAGATATGGTATGTGACTGACTGAGTCACTGTGTGTATCGCTTTTTTCAGGCAGAGAACGGATATATTAAATAAACTGCACTGTGTGTCTGGTGGTCACTCACTATATAATATATTATGTACTCCTGGCTCCTGCTATAACCTATAACTGGCACTGCAGTAGTGCTCCCCAGTCTCCCCCACAATTATAAGCTGTGTGAGCTGAGCAGTCAGACAGATAATCAGATATATATAATATTATATATAGATAATAGATGATGCAGCACACTGGCCTGAGCCTGAGCAGTGCACACAGATATGGTATGTGACTGAGTCACTGTGTGCTGTGTATCGCTTTTTTCAGGCAGAGAACGGATTATAAATAAAACTGGTGGTCACTATCAGCAAAACTCTGCACTGTACTGAGTACTCCTAATGCTCCCCAAAATTAGTAAATCAAGTGTCTCTCTAATCTATTCTAAACGGAGAGGACGCCAGCCACGTCCTCTCCCTATCAATCTCAATGCACGTGTGAAAATGGCGGCGACGCGCGGCTCCTTATATAGAATCCGAGTCTCGCGATAGAATCCGAGCCTCGCGAGAATCCGACAGCGTCATGATGACGTTCGGGCGCGCTCGGGTTAACCGAGCAAGGCGGGAAGATCCGAGTCGCTCGGACCCGTGAAAAAAAACATGAAGTTCGTGCGGGTTCGGATTCAGAGAAACCGAACCCGCTCATCTCTACGACTCCTGCGGAGCCGCTATTCCCCATGGTCCTTACGGAGTTCCCAGCATCCACTAGAACGTCAGAGAAAAACGCGGGAGTGTCTGGAGAAACGGGGGAGTGGCTAGCCGGACGCTGGGCGTGTGTGTGACATCAAACCAGGAACGAAACGGCCTGAACTGATCGCTATTTGTGAGTAGGTCTGAAGCTACTAAGAAACTGCTAAGAATTTTCTATTCGCTATTTTGCGAATCTTGCGTTCGCTATTCTGCTAAGCTAAGATTCACTCCCAGAGGGCAGCGGCTTAGCGTGTGCAATGCTGCTAAAAGCAGCTAACGAGCGAACAACTCGTAATGAGGGCCCGTGAGCGTTCAGATCCGAACTGCGCAACCGCAATGCACCGGCGCATCGGATGGCTACAACGGGCATCGCCGGTCAGCGATGGGTTTGTAGGACAGATCCGTTCGCACAGGCGTTCACAAGGAGATTGACAGGAAGAGGCCGTTAGAGGTGGCAACTGACCGTTTTCAGGGAGTGTCCGGAAAAACGCAGGCGGGTTGAAGCGTTTTGAGGGAGGGTGTCTGACGTCAGCTCCGGCCCCGATCATCGCACTGGAAGAGTAAGTCCTGGTCTGCGCAGAGACAGCTCTCCTGCACATGCGATCGCACCCCTGCACAGCGATTTCCCCCTCCACTGTAGGCGGCGACTACCTGATCGCAGGGATGCAAGACTGCACCCTAGCGTTCAGGTCTGAATTAGGCCCATAGTACAGCCACTTGTATGGATGGACATAGTACAGCCACTTGAACCAGCAGAGTAAAAGCGCAGCACACAGCAGCGTGCCTGAGAACAGAGTGGAATGGCGCAGAGACACCGCCACGGGTCCTTTATATAGAATCCAAAACCCGTGAGAATCCAACACTGGGATTATGACATTTTGCCTCGAATTGGAATCCTAGTCTGATGGGAAAACACAACAGCTGCTGCTCGAATTGACTCGGATTCCGGAAGTTCGATTGTCTTGGATTTCAAGTATTCCAAACCGCTCATCTCTAGCAGGAACACGAGTTATGGAATGGAGCCATTCACCATTAAGATGGGACAATCGACTTTTTGGAGTTTGATTGCGGGAAATGACGCCATCTTCAGCTGGCGATAGTTCCCGTAGGTCTGCTCCTTTCTATTGGAAAGTGTTTCACAGTGCGCAGTGGGAATTATTCGGACACCTCCTGCGGCCCTCCCTGTGCGCTTGTGCCATCTCAGTTCACGCATGTGCGCTTACACTGCCGTCTGTGTAAACTTTCGCCGCTACTTCTAAGCGGTGAAATAGGCAGTGTTACGGCTGCTTTTCGGAGCAGCTGTCTGGCAATACCGATTTGCTTCTGTACTTTGTAAACACCGCCATAAGTCACGACAAGTTGGACATTTAGCTAAAAGGCGGCCGATGGAGCTGAATAATGTATAGTCCCACAGTAATAACACAATGAGAACATACTGTACAGGCAGAAATAACACCAGACTGATTTGAAGGGACTGCCCTGGTACGTCAGGGTGTTCATGCTGCTTTGTCGGAGAGGGCTGGGACGTATTCCCCTGCAAATGGTGTTTCTTTTTTCAGTATTTAATTGGTTTCTAGATGTGAGGTGTACCTAATATAGAGCACACAAATGGATAGACTGCGGTGTTCCTGACATAACTGTACGCCTTCAAAAGCGAAAAGCTTTGTGTAGCTCGTCATGTTCTGCCATCTTCTCACACACAGGAATGGGGAATATAGCAAGCTCCAGAACGTGAGTACGATACAAGTGAGTTGATAAACTGCCAGAGGTATTCTCCGTCACGCAGTCTCAGTGGGGGGAGAGGAGCAGTGGGACATGAAATGGAGAGAAAATGTTCTTTATCTTGTTTAGTTCTATGGCTTTCAGAATAATAGATGGCGCAGGAGGCGAGCAACTGAATTCTCTAGTCATTGTGCATTCCTCCAGACACAGGATTACAGCACGGGCTGTGATGTGCGCTGCTGAGAGGCACAGTAATGTGAAACCACTGTCACCATTACACACAGGCTGTGATGTGCGCTACTGAGAGGCACAGTAATCTGTTACCACTGTCACTATTACACACAGGCTGTGATGTGCGCTACTGAGAGGCACAGTAATCTGTTACCACTGTCACCATTACACACAGGCTGTGATGTGCGCTACTGAGAGGCACAGTAATCTGTTACCACTGTCACTATTACACACAGGCTGTGATGTGCGCTACTGAGAGGCACAGTAATCTGTTACCACTGTCACCATTACACACAGGCTGTGATGTGCGCTACTGAGAGGCACAGTAATCTGTTACCACTGTCACTATTACACACAGGCTTTGATGTGCGCTGCTGAGAGGCACAGTAATGTGTATCCATTGCCACCATCACACACGGGCTGTGATGTGCGCTGCTGAGAGGCACAGTAATGTGTACCCATTTCCACCATTACACACAGACTGTGATGTGCGCTGCTGAGAGGCACAGTAATGTCTACCCATTGCTCTGCAGGCACCACCCGACCACTGTGAGGAGTAACGGAGTAAGGGGTAGAGTAGGTGCAGCTGAGACTATCCATCCCTAGCCGCAGCTCCACACGTGAGTTCTGGAACTCTCCGGTAGTCACCCGATCTCCAGAGTTCCAGTAACCTGTTTCCTAACAGATGGAGCAGGAAGAATTGATCGTGCCGCTCCACCCACACACCGCATCAGAAGATTATCAAATAACAAGCACGATGCACTCGAAGATGCCTGTTGCGCTTCAGATGCGGCCGCAGGCGCCTCTTCACTTCCCTGCGCCGACCTCGTAATATCCAACCAGACTTCCACATCCTTGCAGCCGAAGTCCATCACCTCCAAGCAATCCTGCTTATGCCTAAATTCCTCATCGTAGAACCTCAATACCTGGGTGTGGTTCATCAAATCGACAGTGTCTAGGTCGACAATGTTTAGGTCGACCACTATAGGTCGACAGTCACTAGGTCGACATGGATGGAAGGTCGACAGGGTTTCTAGGTCGGCATGTGCTAGGTCGACAGGTCTAAAGGTCGACATGAGGATTTTTTATTTTATTTTTTGTTTCGTTTTCTTTGTAGAGTGACCGGGATCCCAAATTAGTGCACCGCGTTCGCTCGCCTTGCTTCGGGCATGGTGCCTTCGCTCCGCTACCGCTTCGCTCGGCACACTTTACCGTTCCAATCGTAGTCCACGTGGATCGTTAAGTATGAAAAAATCCCAAAAAAATGTGAAAAACTCATGTCGACCTTTAGCCCTGTCAACCTTCCATCCATGTCGACCTAGTGACTGTCGACCTATAGTGGTCGACCTAAACATTGTCGACCTAGACACTGTCGATCTTCAGACCGGATCCCCAATACCTTTGAACTTGCGCTGCATATCACGCACTAAATGAATATATCGAATAATATTCAAATATTCGTTTGGCCGATCCTCCAAATAGCAAGCCGCAAACACGCAAAAACCGGCTAGCCAATTCAACCTCAATAGCACCCTTCTCCTTAGCCGCGCAGAAATCCTTCTTCGCCTCGTCGGTGAGGGTGAACATGTCTACATACTCCCCCCTGCGTATCCACTTCCGCCAGCTATCACGACGCCCCCGCAGCAGCTTTGTGTAGTCGCAACGTACCATGCCTGACAAGTTGCGCCGCTTCCTAGCCCAACGCGCACTAGAGGACAAACGTCACCGCTTGCCATCTCTCCTGTGGGACTCACACCATGCGTAGTGCGCTGCCCGCTTCTTGGCCCTAGTCGTGCTACTGCCGGACACCAGCGACAAAGACGACGCAATCGATGATGATCTACTGGAAAAACAACTGGACGCTGGCGAACCCCGACTAGTAACAGATACTGCACTGGAATCACCATCTGACTCGGGGGGGATCACCCTGTGTCGACCCTGATACCGACGAAAGGAGCACATCTTCCTCGGCATCCCCGCTGGCATCACTTGAACCACCTGCAACAGAGGAGAAAAACACCGAAGCCGAAGTGCCGCTCGCAGAAAACAAGGGGTTAGACAGAGGGCATCTCAGAACGAAGCATCGCCGCAGCCTCACCGATGTCTCGGTAGGCCCTTAGCAACTGAGCCACAGCCTCTCCAGAAGCACCGGTCCGAGAGGCTGAGCCACTGGAACTGGCCGAAGCAGATCGCCCATCCGGAGCCATGGCCGACAGAGCGGAGGCTATTGCTGCAATGGCCGATGACAATGCCAAGGGGTCAACACCAGGGACCATCAGAATCACTGTGGCTCCCGGCATAAACCCCCCAGAGTCTGCAGTAACGTCAGCCCTGCAACTCCCATGCTTGCTCTGCCCACCTACCGGACCAGCAGGAGGCCGCCCGCTAGTGTAACTATCAGCAAGCCTGTGCCTAGCACCCACCCCCGGCTCAGTTTCCCCAGCCCCAGCAGCCTGGCCAGAGTAATTAGCAGGCTCTCTCCCTAGTAAGCGCCACCTGTGCCTCCCATGTGACCGCCCACTGGTAACCTGGTGGCCAACAGGACCCCCGCACCCATTCCCACCGCCGAAGTTGGCGCACTGCCATCAGCAACAACGGCAGCAGCGCCCACCCCACGGCTATCAGCAGCAGCATACTCCAGCCGGCGAGGACAGCACCCTGCACCGGCTGGGAAGAAAGAAGGAGCCTCCTGGTAGTGGCCATGCGGCCGCACGCTCCCTCTGCAGCTGCCGCCAGTGAGGGCTGATCGCGAGCAGGCCACAGACTCGCCGCGCCAGACCCCCGCAGACCACTATCCGGCAGTGGAGGGGAGTTGTTTCTGGCGGCGAGGGAGAGGAAGCAGCGGGAAGCCGCTGTAACGCGCGTCCCCGCCACCGACCGCCGCAGCCATCAGAGGGGGGCACAACAGCCAGCGCCTCATGGATCAGAGCGCTGGCTTCTTCAGAGCGGTAACAGGCTGGGGTCTTGGGGGAAAGCTGCGGGGGCGGGGCATACTGGCTACACAGTAGGTAATGAACCGCTTAGAGGGATTAATATATCTAGACTTAATAAATACCTGCAAATATGCTTCATTTACCACCCGGGATTGAAAAAATGGCCCAGGATTGGCTTCCCCTAATCCTACCTGATCAAAAGCTTCTAGAATAGAGGCGGACCTAACTGCCAGCTCCCTAATACAAATCAGGGACAACCCCTCCCCTCTGCACCCATAGGCCACTAAACACTGGTGCTTTCCCAGCTCCGCCCCCAGCCTGAGGGGTTTAACCCTCTCCTGTCCAATACTGTCCTTTCGCTCTACTTATCTCCAATCACTTCATCTCCATCCAAGGCTTAGTAAATAGACCCCTATGAACTCTTAATTGTGCAGAGCTGCTCACAGAGCCGGCCTTAGGCATAGGCAAACTAGCCAAATGCCTAGGGCATTTGGTATGCTTAGGGGCACCAGCAGCTTCTGCTGATTAAAATGATATGTGGCATGCCTATATTATGTGTGTGACTGCGGCTGTATCTGCATACAAAATGCTATATTGCAGTGTATTCCTGGAAATCACTGTAATGTAGCATTTCTTATGCAGATACAGCTGCAGTCGCACACAGAATATAGGCATGCTGCATATCATTTTAATCAGCAGAAGCTGCTTGTGCATCCTAGCCACATAGTAATGCAAATAAGATGCATTTTCATAAACAAAAGGCGCCCGACGTTAGCAGAGCTGCCAGCTGACTCATGCCAGGCATCTCCTGCAGAACTAGCGGCGGTGCTAGGGGGCACCAGCCAAAATCTTGCCTAGGGCATCATATTGGTTAAGGCCGGCTCTGGCTGCTCATTTGCGTTGCCTTGGGATACAGCACAAAGTCAGTCTCTGGATACAATTTTATTCCAACATAGGGCCTAATTCAGACCTGATCGTAGCCGTGCTATGATCAGCCACCCTGATATGCGGGGGGACACCCAGTACAGGTCTAGTCCGCCCCGCATGTCAGGCCCTCCCCCCGCCACATGGGT
Organism: Pseudophryne corroboree; assembly: GCF_028390025.1. NCBI lineage: Eukaryota > Metazoa > Chordata > Amphibia > Anura > Myobatrachidae > Pseudophryne > Pseudophryne corroboree. The sequence continues at coordinate 355,311,199 of NC_086454.1, read as the reverse complement.
GTGATAGCATCACACGGCGGCGATGCTAGCGCACCCGGCGAGTAAGTTCCCTACCTGCGCAGCATTGCTGCGCTGGTAGGTGACTTTTCACTGCGGCCCGCCCCCCGCACGGTCCGGGCACGGCTGCGCTTCCAAAACGGCTGCAGTGCTTACCACGGACTTGTACGAAGGCTAACTGAACCCAGCCTACAGTAGTTCCGCTATGTTGGAACCTGTAATTGTGTCTGGACTTGTATGCTTTATCCAACAGCAATAAAATTAGGGGGGGAAAAATAGTTATCTGATGATATAACTACATGGCTGAAAAGCACAGCACAAAGCCAGAATAATTTAGCAATGTATGTGGTAAAAGCTGCAGATGAGAATGTTCACACCAATAAATTAAAGTCATTTGTAAGTGAAAAACTAATTTAAAGACAGAAAAGGTGCAAAATAAAATTATGATGATGTTTTGAAGATGTTTTGTTAAATTGATGTCAATTAACATTGTTGTAGGACAATCGAATTTTAAATGTAACCTGTAAACATAGTCATTCTGCAGAGGAAGGCGTACGGCAAGATCACAAATTAGATGTTACTGTTTTGGGTCAATCGGTTTGCACTTGACAGACTGAACGCCGGGAGCGTGACGTCTGTAAGGGTCGAGAGGGGCAAAGCGATGATTGAGGGCTTCAGGTAGACGGCGAAGTAAAGAAACAAAACCTGTAATCTCAGTAAAGCAGAGGGAGCTGCGGGTGTATGGCACATGTATAGGAGGAATATACTCAGCGAGGGCGAGTCCTGTTTTCTGCAGCAAATGGGATGAAAATAAGCCCAGGGCACGTTCTCAAAGGACGGGTGATTAATTCCGCCGCAGTTTTTTAGTCCACTTTAACTGTTAGGCCTGTGGGTCACATGATCTCCATAGTCTGTTATTAACATTTAAAGGATCGTTAAGCCTAAAATAATATATAAAATATAAATAGTGACTTAAGGTGGGTACACACTGGTAGATATATCTGCCCATCAATTGATCGGCAGATATATCTATATACGGATCGGGCAGTGTGTTGAGCATAATCACTGCCCAATCCGTCGGGGACTGACATCATGAACTGGGCGGGCGTGTACACACGCCCGCCCAGTTCAGCTGTCAATCACCGTCGGCCGACCACCCGTACACACACCGCGACGCGCCAATATATCGGTAGATATATTGGTTGTCGGCTGTGCAGCGGGGCCGACCCAATACGTCTGTGAACGACGGAGTTCACATACATATCGGCCGTACACCCTGGCCGGCGGACCCGCAATATATCGCCCGTTAAAGAAAATATATCGGTTAGTGTGTACCCACCTTTAGAGGTCTATTTATCACCATCCACATCTGATGATGCGGATGACAGTGTTATGAGCTCATTCCTGTTTTGCATTTTGGTTATGTATTTTATGTCATAGTTCTCTTGCAGGCCAGGATTTCCTTTGCTCTGGTTTAAAAGACTCTTGTTGGCTGCCGGTGGTGAGTCTGTGTAATTGCAGCTTGTTTCCATGTGTTTAGCCTCACCTGTCTGTTAATTACACCTGTCTAACTCGTGCAGCAAGGCAGCTGCACGACATCACTAATTAGGTTCTCTGTAGCCATTGAAGGGCTCCCTGTTATATTCTGTCTCAGTGCATTACACAGACGCCGGTGATAGCTTCTGTCTAGCTGCTTCCTGCCTTGAAGCATTCCTGTCCTGGAGTCCTGTGGCTTTGCCTGTGCCTGATCCAGTATCCTGCTTCTTGGTGTCCACTGGTCTGTCGTTTGGAATTCTGCCTGTCCTCCGGTCCTGAGAGTCTGTGTCGGCGACTTTGGGGGTTCTTGTCCTTTTGCCAGTATTCGTACCAGTTTCGTGAGTAGCGGCTTCGCCGCATACCTAGGCCGTAGCTACTTGTTGCTTTTGCTTTGGATTTTCTGCAGAGGGTTCTGCGTGTGCTGTCCTCGCCGGGGCACAACGGTGTTGTGTGGACAGCACTGCTTTTGTTGTGGTTTTATTTATTTAAGTTCTGTAGAACCCCTAACTGGGTACTTCCTTCTCTAGTTAAAGGTTCCCCTTGTCATCGCCCCGTCTCAGTCTACGCCTTGTCTCCAACTAAGACCGGGGGGCATCGGAGTTGGGCAGACATAATCCGCCCTTCAAACGCGGCTGCCGTGGACCCAAGAAACCATAGTCACGCAGGCGTAGGCTGACACGAGGGTGAGACAACGGAATTAGGGATCCTTGGGGGTGCTGCCGAGCTCCGTTTATCCTTTGCAGCATCACGTTCCTGTACTTGGGGCTCATCCGCCCAGTCTCTGGAGTACCAAGTACAGGGATCGTAACATTATCACCGGCCACACAACAAAAAAGAAACAAAGCTAAATAGTAGTTTTTTTCTTTTTTGGCCCAGTCCAGTGTTCAGTGTTTAGTGTCCAGTCTGGTGTTTAGTGTCCAGTCTGGTGTTTAGTGTCCAGTCTGGTGTTTAGTGTCCAGTCTGGTGTTTAGTGTCCAGTCTGGTGTTTAGTGTCCAGTCTGGTGTTCAGTGTCCAGTCTGGTGTTCAGTGTTCAGTGTCCAGTCCAGAATCCAGTCCTGTCTAGAATCCAGTCCTGTCTAGAATCCAGTCCTGTCTAGAATCCAGTCCAGAATCCAATCCTGTCTAGAATCCAGTCCAGAATCCAATCCTGTCTAGAATCCAGTCCAGAATCCAATCCTGTCTAGAATTCAGTCCAGAATCCAATCCTGTCTAGAATTCAGTCCAGAATCCAGTCCTGTCTAGAATTCAGTCCAGAATCCAGTCCTGTCTAGAATTCAGTCCAGAACCCAGTCCAGTGTTCAGAACCCAGTCCAGGGTTCAGAACCCAGTCCAGTCTTGTCTTGTTCAAAATCTAGTCCAGTCCAGTCCGAAATCCTCCTATGCCTACTATGCAAGCCCTGCAGGTATCTCTCTCAGCCCTGAACTCTGCTTTCAGTGCTTTGAAACCTGAGCGGCTGGAAGTTTTGCAGCAATCCTTAAAGCAACTGCAAAACCTTCTGACCAAAATTTTGCTTATCTTGCCAGAAGTTGTTGAGAGTCCATCTATCTCTAAAGAGACTCTTGCTTACAATATGGTGACAAGAGAATCCTCAGGTTTGGTTGGAGAGAAAAGGTTTAAAAGTTCTCTGAGGCCCAGGCTCTCAGAAGAGGAGCGTCTGCATCGCAGAAACTTAAATTTATGCCTATATTGTGGGGGTTTAGGCCACTATCTGCAGACCTGTGAGTTACGCACGCCAAAGTGTGGCGACAAGTCCTACCCTCTGGCCAAGTTGAGTCAGGATTCAATACTTACTCCTGTCTCTACTGTGGCAGAGGTACTTGTCACGAAACCCACACCAAAAAGCACTCTGTCCTATAATTGGGGTCCTTGGGCTAGGGAGCCCCGTTATAGATTCAGGAATCAAAGGAGAATGTTTCTCTCATCTCTTGACTTTCCTGTGGAATCAGAGTTGCAAATCCCGGTAGTGGATGCCCGGGGTCCAGGAGCGGTGCCCGATGCTCGGGGTCCTGGAGCGGTGCCCGATGCTCGGGGTCCTGGAGCGGTGCCCGATGCTCGGGGTCCTGGAGCGGTGCCCGATGCTCGGGGTCCTGGAGTGTTGCCCGATGCTCGGGGTCAGTGGCGGATCCAGGGGGGGGCACTTGGGCCCGTGCCCCCCCTGTCATTTGTGACCCCGTCCGTCATCCCCCCGCTTGTGTCATTGAGACACACTGCCGCTCAGTCCGGCTGCCTGCAGCGTGTCTCAGCTGTCAGGAGGAGAGCGCGGCTATCTGGCGGCGTGTAGCGGACTTCAAACCAGCCGCCGGTTCGTGAGCCAATCAGAGCTCGCGGACCGGCAGCCAATCAGGAGCCGCCAGTCCTCGAGCTCTGATTGGCTCACGAACCGGCAGCTAGTTTGAAGTCCTACATGCCGCCGCCACCGGCGCCAGACATAGCTCCGCTCTCCTCCTGACACCCTCAGAGCCGGGCAGAGAAGCAGCAGCAGCAGCGGTAAGCAGCTGCATTATTGCTGTGGGGGCATTTGTATACCTGCTGTGGGGGCATTTGTATACCTGCTGTGGGGGCATTTGTATACTTGCTGTGGGGGCATTTGTATACCTGCTGTGGGGGCATTTGTATACCTGGCACTGTGGGGGCAATTGTTTAACTGGCACTGTGGGAGCATTTGTATACCCGACACTGTGGGGGCATTTTTGGATCTGGCACTGTAGGGGCATTTTTGGATCTGGCACTGTGGGGGCATTTGTGGATCTGGCACTGTGGGGGCATTTGTGGATCTGGCACTGTGGGGGCATTTGTGGATCTGGCACTGTGGGGGCAATTGTGGATCTGGCACTGTGGGTGCAATTGTGGATTTGGCACTGCACTATTGGGGGCATATGTCTGTGTATCACGTCTCATTTTAATTGGCCACACTCCCTAAATGACTTCGGGCATTACTACAGGCAACATTACTACTGGGGGCAATACGGGCATTGCATAAGGGGCACCACTACTATGGGGTCTATATAAGGGGCACTACCAGTACAGTGGACATTGCATAATGAGCGCTACAACTGTGGGCATGGTATAAGAAGCGCCACCTCACATGCACCGAAGCCGCACGCAAATGTACTTGCCCCTTCCATGGTGCCCCCCCTATTATTTTCTTCTGGATCCGCCCCTGCTCGGGGTCCTGGAGTGGTGTCCGATGCTCGGGGTCAAAGAGGGGCATCGAATATAATGGTTCAGGTGTCAATACCAGAAGGGGTCTCAGAAGCTGTTACCCCAGGTAGGGACTTAAAAAGCGCAACCCCAGAAAGGGTATCTAAAACCATAATTCTAGAAGGGAACTCAAGAAGCAAAACCCCAGAAGGGATCTTTGAAGTAATATCCCCAAGTGGGGTCTCGAGAGACACAGCCCCAGAGAAGGGTCTAGAGGTCATAATCCTGGGAGAAGTCTCGATAATTATCGACTGCCCCAGCGGGGTTCCTGAAGGCCGCTGCCCCGGGGGGGGTTCCCGAAGGCCGCTGCCCCAGAGGGGGTTCTGAGGGCTGCTGCCCCAGAGGGGGTTCCGAGGGCCACTGCCCCAAAGAGGGTCCCAAAGGCCACAGCCTTGAGTAAGGTCAGTAGTGACCTGGTGCCAGCAATGCACTCCAGTCAGATGGGAATGAAGCAGATTCTGACTCTTGACATCTCAACGTCTATAGTCTTTGATGGGGACTTAGTCCAATTTCTTGCACTAACCAAAACTATTACACCATTATGTTGTCTAGACCATTTCTGGGCATCACTTCAGAGAACCTTGTGCTCTATCTGATATATTCCTTTAAAGGGGAGCCTTTTGAGTGGGTGTCCAACTTAATGAAAACTGAAGATCCCATTCTTCAGTATCCCCCGGCATTCAGTGATGCAGTTATTACAAGATATGGTTCCAAAGAAATTGGTTCAGGTTCCTCTAGGTCACCCGTCTTATCTGCTGAGAATCCACTGTATACTGCAAAACTCTGCACAAAAATCTCAGCCCATTGCTTTGACTGCAGGATGTGCTTTTCTGTCTTCTTCTAGTAGTAGTACTTTGCTTGAAAGTTCAGCTCCCAAGGTTAAAGAACCAATCTCTGGATTGAACCCAGCCTTGCTGGAAGGTACCATCAGTTCAGACAATGTTTGGGGCATTACCTTGGTCAGACCTCAAGAACCTGTTAAAAAAAAAAAGAAGAAGAAAAGGAAATACTGTAATTGACTCTTGCCTTGTTAAAAAAAAAAAAATTCCCCCTGTCTTGTGTCGAGTGGCCACCGTCAAGGGGGGGCAATGGGGGTCATTCCGAGTTGTTCGCCCGCAAGCTGCTTTTAGCAGCTTTGCACACGCTAAGCCGCCGCCTACTGGGAGTGAATCTTAGCTTATCAAAATTGCGAACGAAAGATTAGCAGAATTGCGAATAGACACTTCTTAGCAGTTTCTGAGTAGCTCCAGACTTACTCGGCATCTGCGATCAGTTCAGTCAGTTTCGTTCCTGGTTTGACGTCACAAACACACCCAGCGTTCGCCCAGACACTCCTCCGTTTCTCCAGCCACTCCCGCGTTTTTCCCAGAAACGGTAACGTTTTTTCGCACACACCCATAAAACGGCCAGTTTCCGCCCAGAAACACCCACTTCCTGTCAATCACATTACGATCACCAGAACGAAGAAAAAACCTCGTAATGCCGTGAGTAAAATACCTAACTGCATAGCAAATTTACTTGGCGCAGTCGCACTGCGGACATTGCGCATGCGCATTAGCGACTAATCGCTCCGTTGCGGCAAAAAAATAACGAGCGAACAACTCGGAATGACCCCCAATGTTACAAGCTGTTGCCACAGCTTGTCTCTGTTTCTTGTCATTGTCTGTTTGTTTGTTTTTTCCAGTGTCAGGTTTTTGTTTTTTTTATGTATCCCTTGTTGACCCCTCCTCAAGGGGGGGGGGGGGGGTACTGTTATGAGCCACGGCAGTTTTGCATTTTGGTTATGTATTTTATGTCATAGTTCTCTTGCAGGCCAGGATTTCCTTTGCTCTGGTTTAAAAGACTCTTGTTGGCCGCCGGTGGTGAGTCTGTGTAATTGCAGCTTGTTTCCATGTGTTTAGCCTCACCTGTCTGTTAATTACACCTGTCTAACTCGTGCAGCAAGGCAGCTGAATGACATCACTAATTAGGTTCTCTGTAGCCATTGAAGGGCTCCCTGTTATATTCTGTCTCAGTGCATTACACAGACGCCGGTGATAGCTTCTGCCTAGCTGCTTCCTGCCTTGAAGCATTCCTGTCCAGGAGTCATGTGGCTTTGCCTGTGTCTGATCCAGTATCCTGCTTCTTGGTGTCCACTGGTCTGTCGTTTGGAATTCTGCCTGTCCTCCGGTCCTGAGAGCCTGTGTCGGCGACTTTGGGGGTTCCTGTCCTTTTTGCCAGTATTCGTACCGGTCTTGTGAGTAGCGGCTTCGCCGCATCCCTCGGACTAGGCCATAGCTACTTGTTGCTTTTGCTTTGGATTTTCTGCAGAGGGTTCTGCGTGTGCTGTCCTCGCCGGGGCACAACGGTGTTGCATACCTCCCAACATGACCCTCTCCAGGAGGGACACAATGCTCTGCTTCTGGACTTTTCTCTTAATGTATGATTGCCATCACCTGTGTTGGACAGGATAATGGAAAAGAAAGGTGTTACAGCACAGGTGATGGCAATCATACATTAAGAGAGAAGTCCAGGAGCAGAGCATTCTGTCCCTCCTGGAGAGGGTCATGTTGGGAGGTATGGTGTTGTGTGGACAGCACTGCTTTTGTTGTGGTTTTTGTCTTTGCGGCTGTGCCGCACATACTTTATTTATTTAAGTTCTGTAGCACCCCTAACTGGGTACTTCCTTCTCTAGTTAGAGGTTCCCCTTGTCATCGCCCCGTCTGTCTACGCCTTGTCTCCAACTAAGACCGGGGGGCATCGGAGTTGGGCAGACATAATCCGCCCTTCAAACGCTGCTGCCGTGGGCCCAAGAAACCATAGTCACGCAGGCTGACAACGAGGGTGAGACAACGGAATTAGGGATCCTTGGGGGTGCTGCCGAGCTCCGTTTATCCTTTGCAGCATCACGTTCCTGTACTTGGGGCTCATCCGCCCAGTCTTTGGAGTACCAAGTACAGGGAACGTAACAGACAGGTGATAAACTCGACCAAACTCACACTGTGATAATTGATTACATCGCATGGATGTATCAATTGTCGCATGCAGGGACAAACCTCTCCGCAGCATCATAGGAGTATTTTTCGTACATATACCCCAATGTGCTGCTGCGCAAGCTCCGCCGCCCATCGCTACCACCACTGCCAAAGTTCCCCCCCACGTCGCTACTACCCCCCCCCCCCCCCCCCCCCCCTTTCCGGATTTTATACTCACCAGTCCAGGAGCCGGTGTCCGCTGCTCTAGGAGGCTGCCGGGCACCGGGTCCTTCTTCTGCACTGTGACCCCCAGTGCTGTAAAGTGTGCTGCCGCTTGGCAGCGTCAATTTACTGCACCGGGGTCACAGCGCAGCATATGGACTGGTAAATATGTTTTTTTTTGTTTTTACTTTTTTGTTGTTTTTTTACACTGTGATCAGCTATGTGTGTCCATAGGACACACATAGCTGGTCATTGGAGCCCAGTCCCCCGCTCAGCTTTCTCTGCCTACTTTATTTCGCCTCAGTGAATCTGCCATTGCTGATAGGCTACCTAGGCAGGTCCGCCATCAGGGGGAAAGTGCTAGGAATCCAGTTCTGGGCCCGAACCACGAGGGGACCCATATGGAAGCGGTGTGGTTTGAAGTGCACTGCAGGCAGCCATAGAGGGACAGCAACAGCAGCATTTTGAATTTGGAGTCAGCCACGAGCCAATTGGAGCTCGTGGGCCGGCAGCTAATAAGGAACACTCACAGAGGCAGCTCCTAATTGGCTGCCAGTCCATAAGCTCCAATTGGCTTGCTGCTTGTTCCAAACTTAAAATACTGATGGTGCTTTTCCTCTATAGCTGCCTGCTCCAGCCAGACTCCTTCTCTGTGCTGCTGCTGTGGTCCCAGCCTGCGGTCATGTCCAGGGACCACCGGATCTCCTGCGGCCCTCCCGGGACCAGCAACTGGTGATCAGACTGGTAAGATGTGAGGGCTACACGGAGAGCGGAAGGTGTGGGGGGGGGGGGGGGGTGTAGTGGGTGTGATGGGGGGTTGGGGGCTGCCTATTCTGGCTGTCCCGGGCCCCACAATTTCTGACGGCAGCTTTGACCTGGGGCATGCCCTGGCACTCTATTTGCAGTGCCGAAACTAGGATTTTCATCACCCGGGGCAAGGCAGTAATTTGGTGGGCCCCCCACCCCGAAACCCCCCCCAACCCCCCCCCCCCCCCCCCAAAAAAAAAATAACAAACCCTGTCAGACTAAAATAATCAGATTATACATTTTTTTTTTTTAAAGGGGACACTACTGGACAATATTCCTCTATGTGCCCCAAATGCCCTATGCGTCACATGCCCCCCCAGCGTGTTCAACTACATGCGTTCAGGCAAAAAAAGGCACTTCTGCTACTCTAAAACTGCACAAAAAAACTTTGTAGCCGCTCTGCGATCCTTTCGTTCGCACTTCTGCTAAGTTAAAATACACTCCCAGTGGGCGGCGGCATAGCGTTTGCATGGCTGCTAAAAACAGCTAGCAAGCGATCAACTCGGAATGACCACCTATATCATAACACTTTATCACTGCACTACATTCCCCTATCCACTGCACTACATCACTATACTACATCTCCTACAGGGATCAGTACTAAATCCCGCTGGACGGGATCCCGTTGACCGCATCCCCTCCTACACGCTGAACTACATCACTACACTACATGCCCCTATGCACTGATCTACATACCCTATATGCTACACTACATGACTACACTACATACCCTTATATGCTACACCACATTAGTGCACTACATGCCCCTATATACTGCAATAAATGATTACACTACATACCCTATATGGTACACTACATCACTGCACTACACCCCTCTATAAGCTACACCAAATCCCCCTATCTGGGAGACAAAGCGGAGGTTGATACTGCTAACTGGGAGTACAGTGCCCTTCTATAGCTTGCATGGTGCACCGCACGCTAGTTGCAGCACTGCATGGCAAAGAAGACAGTTTAAGACGGTAGTCAGCATAGGAGAGATCCCAGGTACTGGAGCTCACTCGCACAGCGTCGGAGCCAGCTGCGGGCAGACAGGTGGGTCAGATACATTGCCCTTGGAGCTGTCTGCTGCCTCAATGGAGCATCACAGCACTGACAGTTTGAAAAAAAAAACCTGCTCCTCTGTAACTCCTTGGCGCCCCCCTCAAATCCTGCACCCGGGGCGCATGCCCCCTTAGGTTCCCCCTAGTTACGGCCCTGCTATTTGCACCAGATATAGAAGTCTATAGCCACAAGCAAGTGCTTAGGATGGTTTTCCATTTGCCTGCAGACATTTCCTCCTATCCTGGAGAACAAAGGGGTAAATGCAATTGCGGTCGAATTCCGGCTGGAATTCGACCGCTTTTAAATTCAACACAATTCGACAGCCACATACCCTCCCGCCGGGACCCGAATTCGACATATTCAATAAAAAACGGATTCGACAGTCCCGCTGTCGAAAAACGGACCATTTGACGGATAAGTGCTTCCTGGATTCGACTTTTCGGACGGCACAAAAATGGTTAAAAAACCCTAAAAAAAATTGCGTGGGGTCCCCCCTCCTAAGCATAACCAGCCTTGGGCTCTTTGAGCCGGTCCTGGTTGTAAAAATACGGGGGGGAAATTGACAGGGGATCCCCCCGGATTTTTAGAACCAGCACCGGGCTCTGCGTCCGGTCCTGGTGCAAAAAATACGGGGGACAAAAAGCGTAGGGGTCCACTAGCTGGAGAGATAATGCCACAGCCGGGGGACACTTTTATACCGGTCCCTGCGGCCGTGGCATTAAATCACCAACTAGTAACCCCTGTCCGGGGTACCCTGTAGGAGTGGGGATCAAGGGGTCCCCCCCTCTAGCCACCCAAGGGCCAGGGGTGAAGCCCGAGGCTGTCCCCCCCCCCCCCCCCCCCCCCCACCCCACCCCCATCCAAGGGCTGCGGATGGGGGCTGATAGCCTTGTGTAAAATAAAAGAATATTGTTTTTTGAAGAAGAACTACAAGTCCCAGCAAGCCTCCCCCGTAAGCTGGTATTTGGAGAACCACAAGTACCAGCATGCGGGGGTAAAACTGGCCCGCTGGTATCTGTAGTTCTTCTGCAAAAAAAATACCCAAATAAAAACAGGACACGCACACCGTGACAGTAAAACTTTATTACATACATGCCGACACACACATACTTACCTATGTTCACCCGCCGACCTCTGTCCACTTCTCCAAGTAGAATCCAGGGTACCTGAAAATAAAATTATACTCCCCTAAATCCAGTGTGTCCTGTTCTTTTTTTTTTTTTTTTTTTTTTTTTTTTTTTTTTGTAATCCACGTACTTGGCAAAAAAACAAAGCGCATACCCGATCCACGCACTGAAAGGGGTCCCATGTTTACACATGGGACCCCTTTCCCCGAATGCTGAGACCCCCCGTGACTCCTGTCACAGAGGGTCCCTTCATCCAATCAGGGAGCGCCACGTCGTGGCACTCTCCTGATTGGCTATGCGCGTCTGAGCTGTCAGACAGCACAGCCTCTGACTGCAAAGTTCCCACCATTGAAGATAATGTAGAGGCTGTGCTATGCGCTGTCTGACAGCTCAGACGCGCATAGGCAATCAGGAGAGTGCCACGACGTGGCGCTCCCTGATTGGCTGAAGGGACCCTCTGTGACAGGAGTCACGGGGGTCTCAGCATTCGGGGAAAGGGGTCCCATGTGTAAACATGGGACCCCTTTCAGTGTGTGGATCGGGTATGCGGTTTGTTTTTTTGCCAAGTACGTGGATTACAAAAAAGAAGAGGACACACTGGATTTAGGTGAGTATAATTTTATTTTCAGGTACCCCATGGATTCTACTTGGAGAAGTGGACCGAACCTCGTGTCAACATAGGTAAGTATGTGTGTGTCGGCATGTACGTAATAAAGTTTTACTTTCACGTGTGCGTGTCTTGTTTTTATTTGGGTATTTTTTTTGCAGTAGAACTACAGGTACCAGCGGGCCCGTTTCCCCCCCATGCATGCTGGTACTTGTGGTTCTCCAAGTACCAGCTTGCGGGGGAGGCTTGCTGGGACTTGTAGTTCTGCTGCAAAAAACAATATTCTTTTCTTTGACGCAAGGCTATCAACCCCCCATCTGCAGCCCATGGATGGGGGGGGACAGCCTCGGGCTTGATTTAAGGGGTCCCCACTCCTCCAGGGTACCCCGGCCAGGGGTGACTAGTTGGGGATTTAATGCCACGGCCACAGGGACCGGTATAAAAGTGTCCCCCGGCTGTGGCATTATCTCTCCAGCTAGTGGAACCCGGTGCTGGTGTTAAAAATACGGGGGACCCCTACGTCTTTTGTCCCCCATATTTTTTGCACCAGGACCGGTCGCAGAGCCCGGTGCTGGTTCTAAAAATACGGGGGATCCCCTGTCAATTTTTTCCCCGTATTTTTACAACCAGGACCGGCTCAAAGAGCCCGAGGCTGGTTATGCTTAGGAGGGGGGACCCCACGCATTTTTTTTTTTTTCAGGATTTTAACCCATTCCCACCCCTTACCACTGAAAACCATGCTAGTCAGTTAAAAAAAAAAAAAATTAATCTTTTAAAAAATATATAAATAATACTTGTCTCCTAATAGACAAACCAAGTACCTAATCCCTTCTAATATAAATATATATGCTATTAGCAATAAAAAAAACACACAAAAAAAACATGTTTTTTAAAATTTTTATTAGATTCCGCCAGCAAAGTGAGGCGGAATGAAATTGACGAAATTACTGTCGAAAAGCACTGTTGTCGAATCGACATTCTTCAATTGAATATACTTTTGTCGAAAAGCCGCATTTTAACCACTGCAGACATGTCGAATTTTAAAAATGTCGAATCTGAAACGTCCGCAAGGGGGCTCATTTGCGCTCGCCACACTGTCGGTAAGCCGGCGGTCGGGCTCCCGGCGCCGGTATCCTGGTCGCCGGGAGCCCGACCGCCGGCATATCGTAGTGAACCCGTGTGGGGAGGGGGGTTCTTAATTTGTTGTGGGGGGACATGGGCTATTAATTTATTGGTGGGATAATGGTGGGAACTATTTATTTTATGGTAAGGGTTATATAGCACAATGGTGTCATGGTGGAGACCATTAATTTAGATGGAGAAATAGGACAATTAATTTAGGCCCTCATTCCGAGTTGTTCGCTCGCCAGCTGCTTTTAGCAGCAGTGCACACGATAGGCCGCCGCCCTCTGGGAGTGTATCTTAGCTTAGCAGAATAGCGAACGAAAGATTCGCAGAATTGCTACTAAATATTTTCTTGCAGTTTCTGAGTAGCTCCAGACCTACTCCTAGATTGCGATCAGCTCGGTCCGTTTAGTTCCTGGTTTGACGTCACAAATGCGCCCTGCGTTCGGCCAGCCACTCCCCCGTTTCTCCAGACACTCCCGCGTTTTTCCCCGACACGCCTGCGTTTTTTTAGCACACTCCCGGAAAACGCTGATTTACCACCCAGAAACACCCCTTTCCTGTCAATCTCTCACCGATCAGCAGTGCGACTGAAAAGCGCCGCACGAACACCAGCAAAACTGCTAAGTTTTTAGTTAAATAACTAAGCGCATGCGTTCTGCATACCATGCGCATGCACATTTAGCAGCAAATCGCAGCATAGCGAAAATCGGCAACGAGCGAACAACTCGGAATGACCACCTTAATGCGGAGGTTAATTGGGGGATATTCATTAAATGTGGGGCTGGGGAGTGGGTAAAAGGAAGGCTATCTATTAATTGTGGATTCTGTTAATTTAATGTTGGAGTAGTTTGGGGAGAAATAGATCTGCTATATTTATCAAATGGAGCGAACAGAGGGCCGGACAATCTGAGATAATCTTTGCCCCAGATCACTGAGGGGTCTATTCATGAAGCAGTAAAAAGTGTGGAGAAGTGAACCAGTGGAGAAGTTACCCATGGCAACCAATCAGCATTGAAGTAACATTTATAATTTGCATACTATACAATTGTACGGAGCAGCTGATTGGTTGCCATGGGCAACTTCTCCATAGGCTCACTTCTCCACTCTTTTCACTGCTTCATGAATAGACCCCTAAGTCCCATGCCAGCTAACAAGAAATGAAAAGAGAAAAAAAAATAAGAATTTACTCACCGGTAATTCTATTTCTCGTAGTCCGTAGTGGATGCTGGGTACTCCGTAAGGACCATGGGGAATAGACGGGCTCCGCAGGAGACTGGGCACTCTTAAAAGAAAGATTAGGTACTATATCAGGTGTGCACTGGCTCCTCCCTCTATGCCCCTCCTCCAGACCTCAGTTAGGGAAACGGTGCCTGGAAGAGCTGACATTACTAGGAAAGGATTTGGAATCCAGGGTAAGACTCATACCAGCCACACCAATCACACCGTACAACTTGTGATAAACTTACCCAGTTAACAGTATGAACAACAACTGAGCCTCATTCAACAGATGGCTCATAACAATAACCCTATAGTTAAGCAATAACTATATGCATGTATTGCAGAAAGTCCGCACTTGGGACGGGCGCCCAGCATCCACTACGGACTACGAGAAATAGAATTACCGGTGAGTAAATTCTTATTTTCTCTGACGTCCTAGTGGATGCTGGGTACTCCGTAAGGACCATGGGGATTATACCAAAGCTCCCAAACGGGCGGGAGAGTGTGGATGACTCTGCAGCACCGAATGAGCAAATTCAAGGTCCTCCTCAGCCAGGGTATCAAACTTGTAGAATTTTGCAAAAGTGTTTGATCCCGACCAAGTAGCAGCTCGGCAAAGTTGTAAAGCCGAGACCCCTCGGGCAGCCGCCCAAGAAGAGCCCACCTTCCTCGTGGAATGGGCTTTTACTGATTTAGGATGCGGCAGTCCAGCCGCAGAATGTGCAAGTTGAATCGTGCTACAGATCCAGCGAGCAATAGTCTGCTTTAAAGCCGGAGCACCCAGCTTGTTGGGTGCATGCAGGATAAACAGCGAGTCAGTTTTTCTGACTCTAGCCATCCTGGAAACATAGATTTTCAGGGCCCGGACTACGTCCAGCAACTTGGAATCCTCCAAGTCCCGAGTAGCCGCAGGCACCACCATAGGTTGGTTCAAATGAAACGCTGATACCACCTTTGGGAGAAATTGGGGACGAGTCCTCAATTCTGCCCTGTCCATATGGAAAATCAGATATGGGCTTTTACAGGACAAAGCCGTCAATTCTGACACACGCCTAGCTGAGGCCAAGGCCAACAGCATGACTACCTTCCACGTGAGATACTTCAACTCCACGGTCTGAAGTGGCTCAAACCAATGTGATTTTAGGAAATCCAACACAACGTTGAGATCCCAAGGTGCCACTGGAGGCACAAAAGGGGGCTGAATATGCAGCACTCCCTTAACAAACGTCTGAACTTCAGGCAGTGAAGCCAGTTCTTTTTGAAAGAAAATATTTCTTGTAGTTCCGGGTACCAAGTTCTTGGCCGATCCGGAACGATGAGTATAGTTATTACTCCTCTCTTTCTTATTATCCTCAGTACCTTTGGTATGAGAGGAAGAGGAGGGAACACATAAACCGACTGGTACACCCACGGTGTCACTAGAGCGTCCACAGCTATCGCCTGAGGGTCCCTTGACCTGGCGCAATATCTTTTTAGCTTTTTGTTGAGGCGGGACGCCATCATGTCCACCTGTGGCCTTTCCCAACGATTTACAATCAGCTTGAAGACTTCTGGATGAAGTCCCCACTCTCCCGGGTGGATGTCGTGCCTGCTGAGGAAGTCTGCTTCCCAGTTGTCCACTCCCGGAATGAACACCGCTGACAGTGCTAGCACGTGATTCTCCGCCCATCGAAGAATCCTTGTGGCTTCTGCCATCGCCATCCTGCTTCTTGTGCCGCCCTGTCTGTTTACATGGGCGACCGCCGTGATGTTGTCTCACTGAATCTGCACCGGTTGGTTTTGAAGCAGGGGTTCTGCTTGACTCAGGGCATTGTAAATGGCCCTTAGTTCCAGAATATTTATGTGTAGGGAAGTCTCCTGACTCGACCACTGTCCTTGGAAGTTTCTTCCCTGAGTGACTGCCCCCCAACCTCGGAGGCTTGCATCCGTGGTCACCAGGACCCAGTCCTGAATGCCGAATCTGCGGCCCTCGAGAAGATGAGCACTCTGCAGCCACCACAGCACTTGTCTAACAGATCCCACTGAAAGATCCTTGCATGGAACCTGCCGAAGGGAATTGCTTCGTAAGAAGCTACCATCTTTACCAGGACTCGCGTGCAGTGATGCACCGACACCTGTTTTGGTTTCAGGAGGTCCCTGACCAGAGATGACAATTCCTGGGCCTTCTCCTCCGGGAGAAACACCTTCTTCTGTTCTGTGTCCAGAATCCTGCCCAAGAACAGCAGACGCGTCGTAGGAATCAGCTGCGACTTTGGGATATTCAGAATCCAGCCGTGCTGTTGTAGCACTTCCCGAGAGAGTGCTACTCCGACTAACAACTGCTCCTTGGACCTTGCCTTTATAAGGAGATCGTCCAAGTACGGGATAATTATAACTCCCTTCTTTCGAAGGAGTATCATCATTTCGGCCATTACCTTGGTAAATACCCTCGGTGCCGTGGACAGACCAAACGGCAACATCTGGAATTGGTAATGACAGTCCTGTACCACAAACCTGAGGTACTCCTGGTGAGGTGGGTAAATGGGGACATGTAGGTAAGCATCCTTGATGTCCAGTGACACCATAAAATCCCCCTCTTCCAGGCTTGCAATAACCGCCCTGAGCGATTCCATTTTGAACTTGAACTTCCTTATATAAGTGTTCAAGGATTTCAAATTTAGAATGGGTCTCACCGAACCGTCTGGTTTCGGTACCACAAACATTGTGGAATAGTAACCCCGTCCCTGTTGAAGGAGGGGAACTTTGATTATCACCTGCTGAAGGTACAGCTTGTGAATTGCCGCCAGTACTACCTCCCTTTCCTTGGGAGCAGCTGGCAAGGCTGATTTGAGGTAACGGCGAGGGGGAGACGCCTCGAACTCCAGCTTGTATCCCTGAGATACCACTTGTAGAACCCAGAGATCCACCTGTGAGCGAACCCACTGGTCGCTGAAGTTCCGGAGACGCACCCCCACCGCACCTGGCTCCACCTGTGGAGCCCCAGCATCATGCGGTGGACTTAGTGGAAGCAGGGGAGGATTTTTGTTCCTGGGAACTGGCTGTCTGGTGCAGCTTTTTCCCTCTACCCCTGCCTCTGGGCAGAAAGGACGCGCCTCTGACCCGCTTGCCTTTCTGAGGCCGAAAGGACTGTACTTGATAATACGGTGCTTTCTTAGGCTGTGAAGGAACCTGAGGTAAAAAAGTCGACTTCCCAGCTGTTGCTGTGGATACGAGGTCCGAGAGACCGTCCCCAAACAATTCCTCACCCTTATAAGGCAAAACCTCCATGTGCCTTTTAGAATCAGCATCACCTGTCCACTGCCGAGTCCATAATACTCTCCTGGCAGAAATGGACATTGCATTAATTCTAGATGCCAGCCGGCAAATGTCCCTCTGTGCATCCCTCATATATAAGACGACGTCTTTAATATGCTCTATGGTTAGCAAAATAGTATCCCTGTCAAGGGAATCAATGTTATCTGACAGGGTATCAGACCAAGCAGCTGCAGCACTACACATCCATGCTGAAGCAATTGCAGGTCTCAGTATAGTACCTGAGTGTGTATACACAGACTTCAGGATAGCCTCCTGCTTTCTATCTGCAGGCTCCTTTAAGGCGGCCGTATCCTGAGACGGCAGTGCCACCTTTTTTGATAAGCGTGTGAGCGCCTTGTCCACCCTAGGGGAAGTTTCCCAACGTAACCTGTCCGTTGGCGGCAAAGGGTACGCCATTAGTAACCTCTTAGAAATCACTAATTTCTTATCTGGGGAACTCCACGCTTCCTCACACAATTCATTTAATTCATCAGATGGGGGAAAAGTCACTGGCTGCTTTTTCTCCCCAAACATAATACCCTTTTTAGTGGTAACTGGGTTAATGTCAGAAATGTGCAACACATTTTTCATTGCCGTAATCATGCATCGGATGGCCCTTGTGGACTGTACATTTGTCTCATCCTCGTCTACACTGGAGTCAGGCTCTGTGTCGACATCTGTGTCTGCCATCTGAGGTAGCGGGCGTTTTTTGAGCCTCTGAGACGCCAGGGCAGGCGCGGGCTGAGATGCCGGCTGTCCCAAAGCTGTTACGTCATCGAACCTTTTATGCAAGGAGTAGACACTGTCGGTTAATACCTTCCACATATCCATCCACTCTGGTGTCGGCCCCGCAGGGGGCGACATCACACTTATCGGCTCTTGCTCCGCCTCCACGTAAGCGTCCTCATCAAACATGTCGACACAGCCGTACCGACACACCGCACACACACAGGGAATGCTCTGACTGAGGACAGGACCCCACAAAGCCCTTTGGGGAGACAGAGAGAGAGTATGCCAGCACACACCACAGCGCTATATAACACAGGGATTTACACTAACACAAAGTGAATTTTCCCCCAATAGCTGCTTATATCACCTTTTGCACCTAAATTTATGTGCCCCCCCCTCTCTTTTTTACCCTTCTTGTAGTGTATACTGCAGGGGAGAGCCTGGGGAGCGTCCTTCCAGCGGAGCTGTTAAGAGAAAATGGCGCCGGTGTGCTGAGGGAGATAGCCCCGCCCCCTCCGCGGCGGGCTTCTCCCGCTTTTTTAATAATGTTAATGGCGGGGGATTAGGCACATATACAGTTTATTACTGTATTATGTGCACATTTGCCAAAAGGTATACTTATTGCAGCCCAGGGCGCCCCCCCCCCAGCGCCCTGCACCCACCAGTGACCGGAGCGTGTGGTGTGCTGTGGGAGCAATGGCGCACAGCTGCAGTGCTGTGCGCTACCTTATTGAAGACCGGAGTCTTCAGCCGCCGATTTTCTCCTGGTTCTTCCGTCTTCTGGCTCTGCAAGGGGGACGGCGGCGCGGCTCCGGGAACGGACGATCGAGGTCGGGCCCTGTGTTCGATCCCTCTGGAGCTAATGCAGAGCCGGATTAAGGAGGGGGCCCAGGGGGTCAGTACCCCGGGCCCCCCATCATAAGGGGCCCCCCTACCAAAGCTGCTCTGTCCCGCTCTGATACAGGCAGCAATCTCCAGCCTCCACCGCCAGCAGCAGCGGAGGCTAGAGATTGTTGCCTGTATCAGTCCCTGACCCGTGCTGCCCGTGAGGAGGGAGCCGCACGCACAGTCGCAAGCGAGACACTGCACGCCCGCTGGCAGTGCGGAATCCTCCTTCCCCGGGAGTCTTTCTCCTCCCTGCTGCTTTGTGTGCGTGCGGGGGAGGGGTGTCGGGTCGGGGGTCGTCCAAAGTTTTTTTTTTTTTTCAATGGCCATGGTCCTACGGCCGACATTCGGAGCCCCGCCCCCTCACGACCGTGTGCCGCAATTCACGTCAGAATGGTGAACTGTGCCCCTGGCTCCCTCCCAGCAATATGTCCTGCGGCATCCTCACCCCTTTCTTCAGGGCAGGCTTCAGTGAGTGTAAGTGTGCACACAGTTTGTGTTCTATATGTGTGTGTGTGTGTGTGTGTGTGTGTGTGTGTATATGTATTTGTGTATATGTTCTATTCGTTTATATGTATGTGTGTATATTTTGCTATATGTGCACATGTGTTTTATGGCCCTCATTCCGAGTCGTTCGCTCTGTATTTTTCATCGCATCGCAGTGAAATTCCGCTTAGTGCGCATGCGCAATATTCGCACTGCGACTGCGCCAAGTATCTTTGCTATGAAGAAAGTATTTTTGCTCACGGCTTTCTCATCGCTCCGGCGAACGTAATGTGATTGACAGGAAATGGGTGTTACTGGGCGGAAACACGGCGTTTTATGGGCGTGTGGCTGAAAACGCTACCGTTTCCGGAAAAAACGCAGGAGTGGCCGGAGAAACGGGGGAGTGGTTGGGCGAACGCTGGGTGTGTTTGTGACGTCAAACCAGGAACGACAAGCACTGAACTGATCGCACAGGCAGAGTAAGTCTGGAGCTACTCTAAAACTGCTAAGTAGTTTGTGCTCGCAATATTGCGAATACATCGGTCGCAATTTTAAGATGCTAAGATACACTCCCAGTAGGCGGCGGCTTAGCGTGTGTAACTCTGCTAAATTCGCCTTGCGACCGATCAACTCGGAATGAGGGCCTATGTGTATGTATTTGTGTGTATGTGGGTGTCTATGTGTGCATTTGTGTATATGCGTTCTATGGCCCTCATTCCGAGTTGATCGGTCGCAAGGCGAATTTAGCAGAGTTACACACGCTAAGCCGCCGCCTACTGGGAGTGTATCTTAGCATCTTAAAATTGCGACCGATGTATTCGCAATATTGCGCTCACAAACTACTTAGCAGTTTTAGAGTAGCTCCAGACTTACTCTGCCTGTGCGATCAGTTCAGTGCTTGTCGTTCCTGGTTTGACGTCACAAACACACCCAGCGTTCGCCCAACCACTCCCCCGTTTCTCCGGCCACTCCTGCGGTTTTTCCGGAAACGGTAGCGTTTTCAGCCACACTCCCATAAAACGGCCTGTTTCCGCCCAGTAACACCCATTTCCTGTCAATCACATTACGATCGCCGGAGCGATGAAAAAGCCGTGAGTAAAAATACTATCTTCATAGCAAAGATACTTGGCGCAGTCGCAGTGCGAATATTGCGCATGCGCACTAAGCGGAATTTCACTGCGATGCGATGAAAAATACCGAGCGAACGACTCGGAATGAGGGCCAATGTATGTGTGTGTGTGTGTGTGTATGTATGTATGTATGTATGTATATGTATATGTATATGTATATATATATATATATATATATATATATATATATATATATATATATATATACACACACACACTTGCGTGCATCAAAGGAAACCCCCCTTCCCAATCCTGCGTTTGCCCCTGTGGGGGGAGGTTGCTGGTGGGGGCCCCCCTGTCTTTGGTGCCCTGGGCCCCCCGAGGGCTTAATCTGGCCCTGAGCTAATGGTGTCCAGTAGCCTAAGAAGCACAAGCTAGCTGCAAGCAGGTAGGTTTGCTTCTCTCCCCTCAGTCCCACGTAGCAGTGAGTCTGTTGCCAGCAGATCTCACTGAAAATAAAAAACCTAACAAATACTTTCTTTCTAGCAAGCTCAGGAGAGCCCACTACGAGCACCCAGCTCTGGCCGGGCACAGATTTTAACTGAGGTCTGGAGGAGGGGCATAGAGGGAGGAGCCAGTGCACACCAGATATAGTACCTAATCTTTCTTTTAAGAGTGCCCAGTCTCCTGCGGAGCCCGTCTATTCCCCATGGTCCTTACGGAGTACCCAGCATCCACTAGGACGTCAGAGAAAAGAGAAAACAAAATAGTTTTTCATAGAGCCCAAGAAACTGGCAGTGGTGCAGGACCCACATCTAAGGGATCAAAGCCAGGGTTGGAGTGGACCACAGGGGTACAGGGTAAACCGCCGGTGGGCCCCACTACCTGGGGGGCCTCACCTCCTCCTCTAGGGATAAGGTTCCAGGCTCTGCACTTGAATTATACATTATACATATATTACATTGCACTGCACAGGACTATGGTGTCTTTTCTACAATACATTGCTGGTATTAATCTGGGACATTATCATGCAAGTTCTAGCGATATTTACTCTCGCATATTTATCAAGGGGTCCAGACCATTCACTCTCTAATGATTAAGCAAACCAATGTGGCTGCTGGTCACACCCACTCTGAAGACTGTCCACACCCCTAAACACGGGCCCCCTACCTATGCATTTACTGGTGGGCCGTTCCTGCCCCAGTCCAACACTGATCAAAGCCATGGGCTGGCCTACTCCCTGCCTACCACTATTATAATCCACCGATCGCCATTATAACGTTCGTATGATTAGAAACAGAACTGAGCCGAATAAAGTGTCCCCAGCTGCCCCCTCTGTCAGCGAGCCCCCCCGTCCAACGCACTGTGACATCACCGTCTTTCCCTCTTGTGCAGCAGCTTACCTTTTAAGTGTCAATCACAAAGGGCATATTCCAGTGGGGTAGCTCTTTGGTGACCACTGTCATTCAACACTGTGTGATGAGCTTCACCTTTGTGACCCTGTGGCATTGATTTGCCTGGTACAACCTCACCTTAAAGATTTGGCTAGATAAAAGACGTGCCCATTTACCATTGTGCCTCTCCTTGCCCATCGTTGTGTGATGTAGGTCTTCATTTGTGGTGCTGGTTGATTTTGGACAAATAAGCACTAGCTATACACACAATCTATAGGCATAGGTGCTGGAACAGGAGGGGCAATGGGGCAGCTTACCACCCTCCCCCCCCCCCCAAAATATTTGGGAGGCACAAGTCAAAGTACTGGGTCGTGGGGTGCAGTACGGCCACCATGTACAGTTAATACGGGGAGTGTCACAACCAAAAAGGTTGTGGTGCCCCCGTCTGTAGGGTTAATGCCTTCAATGTTGGTAAATACAGCACTTTCTATTTTGAATGATAAAAATAAAGTAGCAACAGTATCATTAAGTCATTAGTCCTGACAGCTCATGAATAATGAATAGAGACACCTGCAGGATGATTAAATATGTATCTTGACTAAACAGCTGACAACGTATCAGCATATTTACAATTAATAATCACGATGATTTAAAAAGTTACTACTTTAATATTTTTAACAAAATGTATATTTATTCATTACGAAATGAGTTGGCTTGGGTAAACGGTACATGGTATTTATTATACAGAAACAGGACATTGGGAAATATGAGGTCAGAACTTAAAGCATTCAACTCACTAACAGGAACTCTTGACAAAGTAAGTAAAACAGCGACATTTGGGGAGATTTAGGGGGGAATTCAATTGGTTGCGAGGTTTTACCCACAAAAAACCTTGCAGGCAATTTTGGATTACTGCGGGTATGCGTGCTCCTGATATCCACGGTACCCATTTTGTAAAGAAATTGCACACAGTTTTCTGTTTAGAGATCCCAGCGGCGGAAAAAATAATAAAAAGATACCGGCCAGGTGTCTCCGTGCCTCCTGGTCGTCTCTCTTCCATCTTCTCACTGGGGAAGCTGTTGGGAGGTGAGGGGCTGCTGGGTTGTGAGGGGGCTACTGGGAGATGTAGTTCTTCCTGTTGCTGCCTCCGGGGGTGTTACACACACACTGATACTTTTACACACTCACACACACACACACACACACACAAATACTTACACTCACCGCTGCTGCAGAAGACAGGATCCCAACCCTGGAGGAGAAGACACCGCTTCCGAAAGTGAGTGATTACTGGCTAATTAACCTAATTGGAAACTTCGAATTGCTTAATTAGTCCTATAGGGGGTGCCGCAAGGGTGCCAGAGCAAGTCCCGCTGATTTTTCCTAAAAATAAAGATTTTAGGAAAAATCAGACTTGCTCTGGAGGTGCGAGATAAAAGAAGCGTTTCATTTTCTCTCCCGCAATTGAATAGGAAAACCCCGCTGCTGCAAGAAAAACACCACGCCACAGGGTTTTTCAACTCTCCTGAGCACTATTGAATATGCCCCTTAGTGACTGAGGGGTTATTCAGAGATTGACGCAGATTTTGCTTCCCTCAGCAAGATCTGCGTCCATTTACTCACATGCTGGGGGCTGCCCAGCACAGGGCATTGAGTAGAGGTTGACCTCTGCCAGCGTCATGCAGCAGGCCAGAAAACGCCTGTGACATGACCACGTTTCGACCGCCACGCCCCTGCAACACAGAAACACCGCCCCCCGAATGCCTACAAGTGCAGACCAGATGGGTGGCTGCATCCATCTCTGAATCACCCTGAGCCCCATAAGACTGACAATTTGGGCAAGTGAGAAATGCATGCGTTACACAATTCACCCCTCTCCTCTGCCCTCTATACCCCAATTAGTCCAATCTTTTTTTTACTGTATAATTTCCCTCTGATACCACCCGGAGAAATATCATCCTCATCAATACACCGTGAGTGTGTGTAAAACATTCGGTGTGCATGTGCAGTGTATTGGTTTTATTTGAATATTTCTTTTACAGGGGAGCTATAGGTGCTAGCTGGCCCTTAATACCCCGCATTCTGGTAATTGTGGTTCTCCAAACACCTGCATGTGGGGGGAGGCTTGTTGGTACCTGGGAGCCTTTTCATCTAGGTTCCTGCTGCACCAGGTAATTAACCCTCAAATAGAGTAACAATGAGTAATTGGAGTGCACAGACCCCCTGTAGCGGTGCATTACAGAATTGCTACAGAAACGCACAGACCTGCGGTTTTATGGCCGATTGACACAGGTACGCTAAAATTACCACTCTGTCTCCTTTTGAACTGCCTAGTTACGGAAGGGAGGACAATAGGCTTTGCAGTCTCTTGTTGATCGTGGAAGTGGAGTCTCGGAGGTTAACTCCTGGTTTTCTGGATGAACCCTCACAGAACCTGTACGGTACCTGTGGGATAATTGATTGACAGGCCTGTGTGCTGGGATGGAATAATTTAATGCTGGACATGTTTTTGTAGGAATTAATTACTTGGACTTCTCGTGCTGCATTCTAAAATTTGAAATGCAACTTTAACATTATTATGAAGAAGCAGCAGATAGTGGGGAACGAGCCCACCAGCCCCAGCGCCAAATATTACTGCCTTATTGTTGGGCATGTGGTAAGGACAATATCCCTCTCAACATGGAAGGTGGGCATCTTGTGACTGGGGGCGTGGCCATGCCATCGACAGGACATGACCATACATCTGGCAGGAGTGCCTAGTGCTGAGAAACGGTAGGCTGCCCCATGTCTGCTGCCGGCAACCCTTTAACTGCCGCATGCATCAATGGTGGACGTACCTGCCCCGCGTCAGGATATTGCCCTCAAATCGGGACTCTTGGGAGGTATGACAATAACCTATTGCTCCGACTCTTCAAGTATCCTAACAGTGTAGAGGACGATGGTCCCAAAAGAAGACCTGCTCCAAATCAGACAGAGAGTTAGTGTAGGGTTCTAAATGAGTATGTATTGTTTTATTTTCACTCAACAAGTCTTCTTCTAAAAATATGTATATATATATATAAAAATAATGTAGGTTGTATTCTTATTGATCATGGCTTCTAGACTTCTAACAATGAACAATATCACAACGTCCTCCATTATCAGCGGCTGGGGGAAGTACGGGTGATATTACACCATCCTAGTCTGGTGACCCCATTCTGTATCAGCGAGCAGCTCATTTCTAGGTGATACTAAAAGTAATTCCCACATAACATCCACATCCTATCTATCATTTCATCACGGTGGCCTCGAACAGCACATAATAAGATTGCCTGCACTCTACCCATCCCACTCTCTCCAACCCCCACCCCCATCCCGCCAAATCCGCTGTTTCCAAACCATATTCTGCAAACAATCTCTTGCAAAAGCAACGTGCTTTGCATTGGAGATCTGTGACACAGTATGGCTCACAGAACTTAGCAAGGACTAAATTATCCCTGCTGAACCCCACAACCCCCTCTGTCAGTCTGGGACCCTCACCCCCATACAATCACCCACTGATGGCCATGTTTCTTTAGCGGTCAAGCAAATCTTTTTCCCATCATGTCAAGATTTTCCAGGCTTTTAAATCCTCTGAGTAACACCCTATTACACCCAGGCCTGTCCCGGAGAAAGTGGACTACTTGGGGGATGTGTAGAACCATCTCCGTTACTGAAATTAAGTCATCGGTGTAATTTCATTATTCATACTAAACTCATGTGTATGGAATCAGTGGGATGGACAGGTGGACAGGCAGGATCTACATGAACGTGTAGGATCAGATATAGTAATGTGAGATGTATACAGTATGTGAGCTTCTGGACAGATGAGGGATCATTGTTATAACCACCCACTAATGCCCTAAGTAAAGGCTACCTCTCCACTAATTGTATTCCTCAGGGGCGTACCTATAGTGGGTGCATGGGGTGCCACTGGCCTGGAGGCTAAGAGGGCCCACCACGAGGTCTAACTTCCCTACACCTAGCAGAACTTAGCATTAGTGATGAATGGTGTTTTAAGAATGGGTTAAATACAGATAGTTTGTACACTGTCCCTTTCTATTAGCCAGCCACCTCGCAGTACAGTACATCTTGGGCACCAGAGTCTGTGCGCTCTAGTAGCCCAGGCTGAGAACTGCAGTAAACGGGAGCCCACAAATGTGACATGGGAGTACAGTAGCATAAATGACCTGGGGGCACTGTGTGGCATAATGTAAACTGGGGGCACTGTGTGGCATAATGTGAACTGGGGGCACTGTGTAGCATAAAGGGACTTGGGGGCACTGTGTGGCATAATGTGAACTGGGGGCACTGTGTGGCATAATGTGAACTGGGGCACTGTGTGGCATAATGTGAACTGGGGCACTGTGTGGCATAATGTGAACTGGGGGCACTGTGTGGCATAATGTGAACTGGGGGCACTGTGTGGCATAATGTGAACTGGGGCATTGTGTAGCATAAAGGGACTTGGGAGCACTGTGTAACATAAAGGGACTTGGGGGCACTGTGTGGCATAATGTGAACTGGGGGCACTGTGTGGCATAATGTGAACTGGGGGCACTGTGTGGCATAATGTGAACTGGGGGCACTGTGTGGCATAATGTGAACTGGGGCACTGTGTGGCATAATGTGAACTGGGGGCATTGTGTGGTATAATGTGAACTGGGGGCACTGTGTGGCATAATGTGAACTGGGGGCACTGTGTGGCATAATGTAAACAGGGGTACTGTGTGGCATGTTGTGAACTGGGGCACTGGTGGCATGTTGTGAACTGGGTACACTGTGTGGCATAAACTGAACTGGGGCACTGGTGGCATGTTGTGAACTGGGTACACTGTGTGGCATAAAGTGAACTGGGGCACTGGTGGCATGTTGTGAACTGGGTACACTGTGTGGCATAAAGTGAACTGGGTATACTGTGTGGCATAAAGTGAACTGTGGGAACTTTGTGGCATGTTGTGAACTGGGTACACTGTGTGGCATAAAGTGAACTTGGGCACTGTGTGGCATAAAGTGAACTGGGGCACTGGTGGCATGTTGTGAACTGGGTACACTGTGTGGCATAAAGTGAACTGGGGCACTGTGTGGTATGTTGTGAACTGGGGCACTGTGTAGCATGTTGTGAACTGGGGACACTGTGTGGCATAAAGTGAACTGGGGGAACTGTGTGGATCCCTCCCAGTGGCCCCTGCAGCCTGCCCATCATCCGACGCAGGCGCAGAAGAACTCCAGGGTCATAAACCCAGAAGATATTGTATCACAAAGGACAGCTCTTATCAGGAGTGCTGTCTTTTGTGAATTTCTAGATACATACTGGCATTATTAACAATGGTATGTACTAGGGAGGCCTATCCCGGGATTGGCAGGATCCCAGGATTCCGTCCCAAAAATGCCGGGATTTGAATTTCACATTGGAGCCTCCAATCACAGGATTCACGGGATTAGGTTGCGCATGCGTAGTTTTGCTGGTCAGCGCTGAGCACTATACCACAGTGCTGCCCGGTTGTGCAGCCAGGGTGGCAGCAGGGTATTTAAAGCTTAGACGGGCAGCCATTGACACACGGACCACGCCAGCAAATCGGAGCTTGTGGACCGGCAGCCAATCAGGGAAGCAGCCACAACAGCTGCTCCTGATTGGCTGCCAGTTCTGACAGTCTGGTGGCCAGTGCTAAATTTGAAATGTCGACGGCGCTGTCAGTGTGTCAATAGCTGCCCACCTAATAGTAACTATTGAGTAGTGAGTCTCTACATCCCCCCACCCTCCCTCACTGTTCCCTGCACCATTTCTCCTTGCTCCCTACACCCACCCTCCCTCGCTGCTCCCTACATTCTCCCTGCTCCATACACCCACCCTCCCTCGCTGCTCCCTACATCCTCCCTGCTTCATACAGCCACCCACCCTCGCTGCTCCCTACATTCTCCCTGCTCCATACACCCACCCACCCTCGCTGCTCCCTACATTCTCCCTGCTCCATACACCCACCCCCCCCCCGCTGCTCCCTACATTCTCCCTGCTCCATACACCCACCCTCCCTCGCTGCTCCCTACATCCTCCCTGCTTCATACAGCCTGCTGTTACCTACACCCTTCCTCACAGTCCTCCAAATCCACTCTCCTTGCTTCCTACACTGATCCCTACTGCAATCCCAGGATCCAGGGAATCCCAGGATTGAAAAAAAATGGCCTGGGATTGGCCTCCCTCAGAGCCGGATTAAGGGGGGGGTCCCGGGGATACGTACCCCGGGCCCCCCTTTCTAACAGGGGCCCCCTTCCACAGAACGGATCGCTTTACCGATCCGCTATGTGGTGATGCTGCGCTCCCGTCTCCCCGCAGCGGCGCTGCATAGCAGAGAGTAAAGGACAGCTGAGCGACGGCTCAGCTGTCCAATAGCGGTTGAAGCAGCAGCAGCCTGCGGCTCAGTCATTGGCTGGGCGCGCAGGCTGCAGAGGGGAGGAAGGAAGAAGAGACCGAAGCATGTGGAGCCAGCCCAGCAGAGGAAGCCTGGTGCCCTTAGAGACAGAGAGGATGGAGCTCTCGATCTCCTCTGTCTCAGCAGACACTGACAGCAGCCTGATCAAGTAAGGCTGACTGTCTTTCATTGTTTTTTTCCCTGCTGCAAAAAATTAAAAACATTTAGGCTCTGGGTTATATATGTATATATATATAGTGTGTATATATATATATATATATATATATATATATATATATATATATATATATATATATATATATATATATATGTATATATATATGTATGTATATATATGTGTATATATATATATATATATATATGTATGTATGTGTGTGTATGTATATATATATATATATATATATATATAGAAGGAAGAATCTGGCGGCACTCAGGAGACTTGTATCAAACAGTGTAAATGTTTATTGTTGCTCCAATAAACATTTACACTGTTTGATACAAGTCTCCTGAGTGCCGCCAGATTCTTCCTTCTACAATTTGGATGCCTGCATCTTATGGAGGGCACCGGAGCAGTTTTTGTAGCAGCAGGGGGAGTGCCGGCCGTTTTGCTTCTATATATATATATATATATATATATATATATATATGTATGTATATATATATATATATATATATATATATATATATATATATATATATATATAGTGTTCACTCTAGGCTGTTTCAGCAGGGCGCCGTGCCCTGCCCGATTTTATTAAGGCAAAACCCGCCCATCCCTTTCTGCGGCGCCCTGCTAAACAGCCTGTCCGCTTCCTGCTGTACCCGCCCCCTTTAGTGACGCCGCCAGCCGCCCACACCCCCTTTAGTGACGCCGCCAGCCGCACATGCCCCCTTTAGTGACGCCGCCAGCCGCACATGCCCCCTTTAGTGACGCCGCTGCCCACCCATGCCCCCTTAAGTCTGAAGAGTGCCGCATTTACAGAAGATTGTTTTACATATTTATTTATTTATTTCTTCATTGAAAAAAATGCCGGCACTCCAGTGGTAAATGTTTTTACTTGTTCCAGTGCCCTCCCGGGTCATCTATATATATATATATATATCTACTTCCTCTTTAGTAAGGGCCCCACAGTCTGAAGTGCCCCGGGCCCCCCGTAGCCTTAATCCGGCTCTGGCCTCCCTAGTATGTACCCAATAAGTGGTGGGATGTATCACATCCTAAATGCAAACCTTAGTACATCCAGCCCTAAGTGACAAGAGACAGTGCAAATATTAACTAGTCATTGCAGAAATCTCAACACAGCGAGTGACTTAACTATTGCTGGATACACAGGGTGATTCTAAGTCGCAGTACACCCTTTTGTTTCAAAAACTGTACAGGAAATGGGAAAACTGAATACTCCAGTAAGGTATGGGTGAGGTGGGTTATCTTTTAGGGTATGTACCGAACATGGGCGCCATCTTGAAATCGGCCATCTTGAATCTAAGTCAGTTTGCTGAAAAGTTTTATTGCTTCAAACAGATTTGTTGCAGGTAACTGAAGAGTTGTGGTCATTTAAATGTCCGGAGAACGAAGTCATAGCTACAGATTTTAACAACCTGCACCCAGAAAGCCCTCCAATTTCACATAACACTGTCAGGTGCCTAATTTCCAAATTCTGAGAAACTGGGAGTGTGGCTGATAAGTCACGGAGTGGTCGTCCAAAAAGTGCTACTGACGAGACCACCTCAACAATGAATTTGGCATCCTTCGTGAAGAGCCCACAACGCAGCACACAACGTTTGTCAGCAGAATGTAGAATCAGCCAGTCATCGATCGTACGAATCCTTCATGCCCAAGGCCGGATTAAGCCTTGCGGGTGCCCAGGGCACTTTAGACAGGGGGCCCCCGTTGGAATGGGGGGGTGCTGTGTGTAAGATTGTGCATACCTCCCAACATGACCCATTCCAGGAGGGACAACATGCTCTTTACATGGACTTCCCTCTGAATATATGATTGGCGTCACCTGTGTAAAACTTTTTAATTTATAAGAAGGGGGTTTCAACACAGGTGATTGCAATCATAACTTAAGAAGGAAATCCAGGTAGAGAACATGTTGTCCCTCCTGGAATGGGTCATGTTGGGAGATATGGATTGGGTATAATATATTTAAACCAGTGGTGTATATTAGATTTTTTACTAATACTTTAATAATACCTGGGTACTGTTTATAGCTTCACCTAATTGACAGACAACTATTTTATAAAATGTTCTTGTAGTGGAACAAAGACAACTTAAGGCCCATATACATGGGCCGATGCAGGAGAGATGTGTGCTGAGCGAACCGCGGTTTGCTGAGCGTGCGTGGGGAGACGGGGGGGGTGCTCACTTCACCCAGCGGGCGAAGTGAGCGACCCGCTAGATTGGCCTGCATGCAGGCCAATCTAGCAGCAGCGATAGCGATGTGCGGGGCTGCGCATCGCTATCGCTGTAGGGGGTAAACACAGAGAGATAATGCTGAAATTCTAAGCAATCTAGTCAGATTGCTTAGAATATCGCCCGTGAGTACCCCCCTTTAAACAATCTTAAAATACACATCGAAAAATAAAATCTATAATTTATCTCGTCACATGCAAAAATAGCAGCAGCCTCTGCATTGCTTACACACTGGGACAGGACTCAGGAAGACTCTCTCAGTGTGTGTGTCTCTGTCTGTCTCTAGACCCTCATTAGATAACAACAAGATACACAGGTCTCCTACCCAGGTGTGGAGAGAGCTGTGACACAGGGATCCCACCCTGTGTCCCAGCTCTCTCCACCATCCTATCTCTCCTCTAGTTGGAAAGCTCCGTCCGTAGTTCATGGAATCTGATACTCCTGTGTCTCTGCCTGCACTGCATTCTGTCCTGCTCGCATTCTGGCTGTCTGGTTCTGCTGCTGCATAAGAGGGATAGCTAGTGATGTCAGTGTGCTCTGGCCGGGGGGGGGGAATGGGCTAAGAGGGGGGCCCAGGGTACAGTATGCCCTGCATCCCCCTTTAATCTGGCTATGTTCATGCCCATCAATGGCATCCATTCAAGATCCAGCTACTCCAGTACCTAGCGGAGGACGACCCAGACAGACAGTATGCAGTTTTGCACGTGGGCCTTAGAGCAACATCAACAGGATTCCTCTTTTGTACAAGGCATCATGTTCAGTGATGAGGCCAACGATTATGTCAGTGGTGAAGTTACCCGTCACAACCACAGATACTGGAGTGACCAGAATCCAAACTGGATGGACCCTTCCAAGGTTGTTGGGTGCCAGTTGTTAAAATCTTCAGCTATAACACGGAAACTTCGTTCTCCAGACATCAAAATGACCTCAATTCTCTCTTTTGTCAAAGCCATCTTCAGTTACCTGCAACAAAAAAAGTGTTGTAACTTTTGAACCATAGCTGCTATTTCACATCTGTTTGCAGCAATAAACTTTTCAGCAAATTCTGATGTTGTTTGACATGTTACACGACCCCCTCTCCATTTGAAAAAAACTGACTTAAGATGGCTGATTTGAAGATGGCGCCCATGTTCCCTAAAACCCTAAAAGATATACCCTAAAAGATCGCCCACCTCACCCATACCTTACTGGAGTATTCAGTTTCCCCATTTCCCGCACAGTTTTTGAAACAAAAGGGTGTACTGCGACTTTTTAATCACCCTGTATAACCATATAACTGTACTGTATATACTGTGTAACTACTGTACCATTCCCTGTTTTAACGTCGGATATATAATAATTCATATAGGCTATTTGCTTACACCTTGGATTGTACTGGCTTTAGACTACAGGTTAAATCACCATAGCAACTGATAGATGATGTCAGCTCCCATAGCAACTGCTGGGTACACTATGGTTTCATATACTGTATAAGGCAGAGCAGTGCCGTAACTAGACATTTTAGCGCTGTGTGCAAGAATCGGCATTGGCGCCCCCACCCCCTCATGTAAAATAGGGGCAGTGCGCGCACCAAAATATAGGGGCGTGGCTTCATGGGGAAGCTGTGTGGCCACAAAATAATACCAATTCATATTACGGTGCACAGTAGTCTCCAATATTCAAATTACGCCACACAGTAGCGCCACTACACCAGGTAGAGCCCCTTTTTACACATTACGGCAGACAGCGTCCCCCTTTTTTACACATTACGGCAGACAGTGTCCCCCTTTTTTACACATTACGGCAGACAGCATCCCCTTTTTACACTTTACGGCAGACAGTGTCCCCCTCTCTACACATTACGGCAGACAGCGTCCCCCTCTCTACACATTACGGCAGACAGCGTCCCCCTCTCTACACATTACGGCAGACAGCGTCCCCCTCTCTACACATTACGGCAGACAGCGTCCCCCTCTCTACACATTACGGCAGACAGCGTCCCCCTCTCTACACATTACGGCAGACAGTCACTAAAAACCACAAGCAAAGTCGGGGCGTGGCCTAATCACGGACCAGTGGCCACGCCCCCTTTGAGGGGGGAAACCGATTGCGGCAATCGAGGATAGGCGGCCTGGCAGGGGAGGTGCTGTACAGGAGCGGAAAAACAGCGCAAACTCACTCGGAGTCCGCTGACGGGCGCTGCACATGCTGAAAGTTCCTCGAACACACCAAGCAGCGTGGACCTCCTGCAGGTGTGTGCCGGCGGTCCTGCGACCTCAGTGCACATGCGCTGTGTGCCAGGCACCGCCGGCACACACCTAGTTACGGCTCTGAGGCAGAGTGCTTATCTGTGTGTCAGAGTACTCTCACAGTACAGCTACGTCTTCTGTTCCTTTATTAAGAAATATTTCCCCAAAGGAAAATAATACATATCTGATATTTATATTTATAGTCTATTGGGGTGGTCACAGCAGATGTGATTGTATTGGCATCATCAGGTAACAGGTTAACAGCAGCAGTGTAGGGGTTAACAGCGGTAACACACAGGACACCAGCGGTGGTCACTCGGTGCCGGCAGCAGCAGCTCCAGAGGTGGAGTAAACATAAACCTTTGTTATCTCCCTGAGGGGTACATGTATCAAAACTTAGAGATAATGGGGGTCATTCCGAGTTGATCGCTAGCTGAATTTGTTCGCAGCGCATCGATCAGGCTAAAAATTGGCAGTTCTGTGCATGCGTATGTGGCGCAATGCACACACGCGATGTACGGGCACAACGAATTATGCAGTTTTGCACAAGGTCTAGCGATGCATTTCAGTCACACTGCTGGCCGCAGAGTGATTGACATGAAGAGGACGTTTCTGGGTGGCAACTGACCATTTTCAGGGAGTGTTAGGAAAAATGCAGGCGTGCCAGGAAAAACACAGGCGTGGCTGGGCGAACGCTGGCCGGGTTTGTGACGTCAAATCCGGAACAGAACAGTCTGAAGTGATCGCAAGCGCTGAGTAGGTTTTGAGCTACTCTGTAACTACACAAAAAAAATTTGTAGCCGCTCTGCGATACAACCGTTCGCACTTCTGCTAAGCTAAAATACACTCCCAGTGGGCGGCGGCATAGCATTTGCACGGCTGCTAAAAACTGCTAGCGAGCGATCAACTCGGAATGACCCCTAAAGTGGAGGAGTTTCCCATGGCACCTAATCAAGTTCTTATTAATGTTTTTTTATAGACTGTGCTAGATAAATGACAGTTGGAGTCTGATTGGGTGGTTTGGGCAACGTCTCCACTTTATCTCTCTCCAAGGTTTGATACATTGCAAAATAATTTTCATGGAGGTTCTGCGATTCTTATATGGATCGAAGTAATTTATCATTCATTCCGGGGCTGCAAAGAACTCTGGGAGTTGATGGTTCTATAGGGGTAATTCAGACCTGATCGCTAGGGTGCGTTTTTTGCATCCCTGCGATCAGGTAGTCGCCGCCTACAGGGGAAGGGTATGGTGTGTGTGCAGGTGTGCAATCGCATGTGTAGCAGAACTTCACAAACATAATTGTGCAGTGTCTGCTCAGCCCAGGACTTACTTAGCTGCTGCGATGATCGGGACCGGAGCTGACCTCAGAAATCCTCCCTCTAAAGGCCTGGTCCCTCCTGCGTTTTACCGGACACTCCTCTAAAACAGTCAGTTGCCACCCACAAACGCCCTCTTCCTGTCAATCTCCTTGCAATCGCCGGTGTGTTCGGAATTTTCACACCATCCCGTCACTGACTGGCGATCCCCGTTGCTGCGGACAGTCTGAAGGTCTGCATCGGCCCCTAAGTGTCTTCTTCCCTTCAGTCCTGCTCTTCATCAGTGCCTAGTGGCTATGTATTAGCATGCATGATATGGCAACGTTCTAAGTGTTTGGTCTATTGACTGCACATTAGGGATAGCCCTCAACCATCAATGATTTTAAATCATCGATAGACTATGCCCGATGTAGAATACTTTTACCATCGATGTTGGAGAGCTAGCTTGTGCCCCACTATCGATTAATAAAGAAGCACTAAATTTTATTTTTTATCTCTCAACGGTGGCGGGACACAGAGCCTTGCTCCGCCCTCTGAAGCGCCTACAAAGCTCCACCGCCAGGCTCTGATTGACCCGCAGCCCATTGAACGGTAAAGTAGGGGTGACCATCTGTGGGTGAACCCATTGATAGTTCCCTTGTAGATGGTTTCACACCATCGAAGTCAACTATCAATGGTACCATCAATGGTTAACCCACGATGGCCGTACCTACTGCAAATTATCTTAGCCATTTATGTATCATTTAATCTGAAGAGAAAATCGGCGCGCTCGCCCTACTGCTGACGGAGACATCACAAAAGCCGACACCACAGGCTGGCAAAGTTGTTGTATTCAAATTAATTCTTCATTCCAGCTGCAAGAATAACCAGTGAAGAGATGGATCTCCTCTGGAATAATAAGCGTGATTTAAAAATTAAAAAATTTTAAAAAATTTTTAAAAAGCGAGATGATCATTTAAATATGCTTTAATTTTATACTAATATATGTTAATCCTAATTGCTAAACGCATTAAATTAACTTGTTCTTTTGCTATGAATGTAACCAGGGGATTTAAACAGATGACTGGAAACACATCCTAAAGTTTTTGACAGAATTAATTACACCACTTGAATATACAATGACTCGGACACAGCAAAAGCAGATTCGCTTTAGAAAACTTTTATATTTAAAAAAAAATATATATATATATATATATATATATATATATATATATAAAAAATCATAAGATAGAAGCGCTGCCTCCTACATCAGTATATCGGTATATACTGCAGGATCCGCTGGTTGGTGTCTACTATTATCTATAAACTTGAGATGAGCGAAATTATGTCAAATTTCCGGCAAATTGAGTTTCACACCAGAGCAGGCCGTTACACGCAGGGGCTCCAGCAATGCAATCTCTACGTTTCCTTAGGAGAAATCAGTTACCGGCAGTCATCTCTGTATTTTTAGCTCTGTGATTACGCCTCCGCCATGACAATACACATTATGTACCTGCAAATGCGCACACAGAATACGTACAGACAGTCTGTATCCAGACTGGAGAGGTGGCATAGGAGCGGGCAGGGGTGGGCAAGCGTAGGCTGAATACAATGGGTGTGATTCAGATGTGGAGTATGGCTGCGGCGCATTTGGATGCCAATGCAGCAGGAGGCGTCTGTAGGAAAATGGCAGCTCCTGCGTGCAACGCAGATTCGAGTGTCAATCATGCTGCAGCTAAGGGGGGGGGGGCTGCGAGCAATCTCGCAGAAGCAGACCGGTGCATGCGTCGATCTCTAGC
Source organism: Pseudophryne corroboree (assembly GCF_028390025.1). Classification (NCBI taxonomy): domain Eukaryota; kingdom Metazoa; phylum Chordata; class Amphibia; order Anura; family Myobatrachidae; genus Pseudophryne; species Pseudophryne corroboree. The sequence continues at coordinate 355,275,292 of NC_086454.1, read as the reverse complement.
AATCAGGTATGCGTACATCTCTGAATGAGGCCCAATAATGGCGGGTTCATGTAATATTAAATGTGTCTTTTAGGAGACGCACCACTATTTAGCCACTTCTGATTGGCTGCTTGTCTACTGACCACTCCAGCTGCCCACTGCTGATTGGCTGCTTGCGTAATGCGTATTGACCACTCCAACTGACCGCCACTCATTGGCTGCTTGCTTACTGACATTCTAGCTGACTGCTTATAATTGGCTGTTTGCATACTGACCACTCCAACTGACGACTTCTGATTGGCTGCTTGCATACTAGCCACTCCAGCTGGCCACTTCTGATTGGCTACTTGTGTACTGCCCGCTCCAGCTGACCACTGCTGATTGGCTACTTGCGTACTGACCACTCCAGCTGATCAAATTCTTAGCATTGGGGCTATATTATGTAATCTTGCCGCTGTCTACTCACATTACTGAATTGTCATTTCCTTTTGGAGAAACGAATATTCCCATTTGATTTTTGAAGCAGTAAACTAGAGAGTTGTTTGTATTTAATTACATTTTATATGGGAATTGCAACTTTTGCAATTATTAATAGCTGTCAAGGCAATATTCTCTCTTGTGTATGTGACACTTCATAACATTATTATATTGTGGTTAAAGCGACTTTAGCATTAATTACTGACACTGTCAAACCACATTTCTCCATCCGAGATGACGCAACATGTACTGTACACATCAATATGCTTGGGTTTTGTTTGCATGCTTCTTTTCCCAAGTACAGTGCAGAAATGAGTCCAACTCTAGATGACCCCCCTACATTTATTTATTTATTAGCATCCAATTAGTATCAATGGCCATGAGATACCAGTGTTCCGATGTTTCTCTGGCATCTAGTGACCACTAGCGTTGCATATTTTCCTCACATCCCAAACAGGTGCACTGTAAAGTCTACGACGTTGGGTTACCCGTAATTATGGTGACCGGATATCGCAGCTAATTGAATAGCCCCCATGAATAAAACTAGGACAATGATGGTCCATTCCGTCTGATGTTCGGACAGGACTGGCCAAGATCAAGCATAATGTTAAACATGCCATTGTCAAATGATCTGGAGGGGCAGGAGGAAGTAGTGGAACAGACAGGGTAGAGGAGAGGGCTGGGACAAAGGGTGAGGTCAGTGGCACCGAGAGGGGCGGGTGGGGGTGGCTACCAATTACCCAGGCCTGGGCTGCTGGAGGGGTCTGTCTCCCCCCTTCCCAAATACACTTGCTCCTGGCCGATGCTGGGCGGCGCCATCTTCCCAGTGACAAGATGGCCGCCGAGCATTGCAAGCAAAGAATCTGTCTCCATGTACCCCCTCCAGCTGCAGTGTGTATGTCTCTCTGTTCCGCTCCACCCTTCCTCGTGTCCTGCCTCTCCTCCAGCCACCCCCTTTTTTCTTCTACTTGTCTCTTCCTCTTCATCTTACCTTTCCTCCTTTTCTACTGAAGATGATGGAGTCCCACTGCCCAACGAACAGACGCAACGAGGCAATGTCGGCTGCCAAGCAGGTCAGCCCCTCAGTAAGAGCAGTGTAAGCCGGGACCTGATGTCATGACGTCACCACGTTGGGGCCAGGCATAGAGAGAGGAGCAGCAGCACAGAGCAGCACCGCAGCCCAAGAGTGAGGAGGAGGATGTCACCGCCATGAGGACTCCAACTTGGGAGATAGACAGTGACAGCGGCTGATGAGGAGTCTTTTGGAAAAAAAAATCTATTAAAAAAATTAGGTTCTGTACAAAAATAAACACTTTAATATTCTCAATTTCTCTGACGTCCTAGTGGCTGCTGGGAACTCCATAAGGACCATGGGGAATAGACGGGCTCCGCAGGAGACTGGGCACTCTAAAAGAAAGATTAGGTACTATCTGGTGTGCACTGGCTCCTCCCTCTATGCCCCTCCTCCAGACCTCAGTTAGATTTCTGTACCCGGCCGAGCTGGATGCACACTAGGGGCTCTCCTGAGCTCCTAGAAAGAAAGTATATTTTAGGTTTTTTATTTTACAGTGAGACCTGCTGGCAACAGGCTCACTGCAACGAGGGACTAAGGGGAGAAGAAGCGAACCTACCTGCTTGCAGCTAGCTTGGGCTTCTTAGGCTACTGGACACCATTAGCTCCAGAGGGATCGACCGCAGGACCCGTCCTTGATGTTCGTTCCCGGAGCCGCGCCGCCGTCCCCCTTACAGAGCCAGAAGCTAGAAGAGGTCCGGAAAAATCGGCGGCAGAAGACTTCAGTCTTCACCAAGGTAGCGCACAGCACTGCAGCTGTGCGCCATTGCTCCTCTTGTACACCTCACACTCCGGTCACTGAAGGGTGCAGGGCGCTGGGGGGGGGGCGCCCTGAGCAGCAATAATTAGACCTTGGCTGGCAAAATAATCACAATATATAGCCCCAGAGGCTATATATGTGATAAATACCCCTACCAGATTCCATAAAAAAGCGGGAGAAAAGTCAGCCGAAAAAGGGGCGGAGCTATCTCCCTCAGCACACTGGCGCCATTTCTCCCTCACAGCTCCGCTGGAAGGAAGCTCCCTGGCTCTCCCCTGCAGTCTGCACTACAGAAGGGTAAAAAAGAGAGGGGGGGGGGGCACTAAATTTAGGCGCAGTATATAATTTATAGCAGCTATAAGGGGATATAATTCAGTTAGTCCCTGTATTAAATAGCGCTCTGGTGTGTGCTGGCATACTCTCTCTCTGTCTCCCCAAAGGGCTTTTTGTGGGGTCCTGTCCTCTGTCAGAGCATTCCCTGTGTGTGTGCGGTGTGTCTGTACGGCTGTGTCGACATGTTTGATGAGGAGGCTTATGTGGAGGCAGAGCAGATGCCTATAAATGTGATGTCACCCCCTGCGGGGCAGACACCTGAGTGGATGGACTTATGGAAGGAATTACGTGCAAGTGTCGACTCCTTACATTAAAAAAATTTGACGGCATGCCAAATACGGGACAGCCGGCTTCTCAGCTCGTGCCTGCCCAGACGACTCAAAGGCCATCAGGGGCTCTAAAGCGGCCGCTACCTCAGATGGCAGACACAGATGTCGACACGGATACTGATACCAGTGTCGACGACGAAGAGTCTAATTTAATGTCCACTAGGGCCATTCGTTGCATGATTGAGGCAATGAAAGAGGTATTACACATTTCTGATATAAACCCAGGTACCTTCAGCATGGATGTGCAGTGCTGCAGCTGCGTGGTCAGATTCCCTGTCGGAAAATATTGACACCCTAGACAGGGACACTATTCTGCTAACCGTAGAGCATATAAAAGACTCAGTCTTATACATGAGAGATGCACAGAGGGAGATCTGCCGACTGGCATCTAAAATAAGTGCTCTGTCCATCTCTGCTAGGAGAGGCTTATGGACTCGGCAGTAGACAGGGGATGCAGATTCGAAAAGGCACATGGAAGTTTTGCCTTATAAGGGTGAGGAGTTATTCGGGGATGGTCTCTCAGACCTAGTTTCCACAGCAACAGCTGGGAAGTCAGCATTTTTGCCCCATGTCCCCTCACAGCCTAAGAAAGCGCCGTATTATCAGGTACAGTCCTTTCGACCCCAGAACAACAGGCGGGGAAAAGGCGGATCCTTTCTGTCCAGAGGCAGAGGTAGGGGAAAAAAGCTGCAACAAACAGCAGGTTCCCAGGAACAAAAGTCCTCCCCCGCTTCTTCCAAGTCCGCCGCATGACGGTGGGGCTCCACAGGTGGAGCCAGGTACGGTGGGGGGGCCGCCTCAAAAATTTCAGCGATCAGTGGGCTCGCTCACAGGTGGATCCCTGGATCCTTCAAGTAGTATCTCAGGGGTACAAGCTGGAATTCGAGGCGCCTCCCCCCCGCCGTTTCCTCAAATCTGCCTTGCCGACAACTCCCTTGGGCAGGGAGGCTGTGCTAGAGGCAATTCACAAGCTGTATTCCCAGCAGGTGATAGTCAAGGTGCCCCTACTTCAACAAGGACGGGGTTACTATTCCACACTGTTTGTGGTACCGAAACCGGACGGTTCGGTGAGACCCATTTTAAATTTGAAATCCTTGAACACATACATAAAAAAATTCAAGTTCGAGATGGAATCGCTCAGGGCGGTTATTGCAGGCCTGGACGAGGGGGATTACATGGTATCCCTGGACATCAAGGATGCTTACCTGCATGTCCCCATTTACCATCCTCACCAGGAGTACCTCAGATTTGTGGTACAGGATTGCCATTATCAATTCCAGACACTGCCGTTTGGACTGTCCACGGCACCGAGGGTGTTTACCAAGGTAATGGCAGAAATGATGATACTCCTTCGAAAAAAGGGAGTTTTAATTATCCCGTACTTGGACGATCTCCTTATAAAGGCGAGGTCCAAGGAGCAGTTGTTGGTCGGAGTAGCACTATCTCGGGAGGTGCTACAACAGCACGGATGGATTCTAAACATTCCAAAGTCACAGCTGGTTCCTTCCACACGCCTACTGTTCCTGGGGATGGTTCTGGACACAGAACAGAAAAGTGTTTCTCCCGCAGGAGAAAGCCAAGGAGCTGTCATCTCTAGTCAGAGACCTCCTGAAACCAAAACAGGTATCGGTGCATCACTGCACACGAGTCCTTGGAAAAATGGTAGCTTCATACGAAGCAATTCCATTCGGCAGGTTCCATGCAAGAACCTTTCAGTGGGACCTCTTGGACAAGTGGTCGGGATCGCATCTTCAGATGCATCGGCTGATAACCCTGTCTCCAAGGACCAGGGTGTCTCTACTGTGGTGGCTGCAGAGTGCTCATCTTCTAGAGGGCCGCAGATTCGGCATACAGGACTGGGTCCTGGTGACCACGGATGCCAGCCTTCGAGGCTGGGGGGCAGTCACACAGGGAAGAAATTTCCAAGGACTTTGGTCAAGTCAGGAGTCGTCCCTACACATAAATATTCTGGAACTGAGGGCCATTTACAATGCCCTAAGTCAGGCAAGGCCCCTGCTTCAAAACCAGCCGGTACTGATCCAATCAGACAACATCACGGCAGTCGCCGATGTAAACCGACAGGGCGGCACAAGAAGCAGGATGGCGATGGCAGAAGCCACAAGGATTCTCCGATGGGCGGAAAATCACGTCTTAGCACTGTCAGCAGTGTTCATTCCGGGAGTGGACAACTGGGAAGCAGACTTCCTCAGCAGACACGACCTACACCCGGGAGAGTGGGGACTTCATCCAGAAGTCTTCCAACTGTTGGTAAACCGTTGGGAAAGGCCACAGGTGGACATGATGGCGTCCCGCCTCAACAAAAAGCTAAAGAGATATTGCGCCAGGTCAAGGGACCCTCAGGCGATAGCTGTGGACGCTCTAGTGACACCGTGGGTGTACCAGTCGGTTTATGTGTTCCCTCCTCTGCCTCTCATACCAAAGGTACTGAGAATAATAAGAAGGCGAGGAGTAAGAACGATACTCGTGGTTCCGGATTGGCCAAGAAGAGCTTGGTACCCAGAACTTCAAGAAATGATATCAGAGGACCCATGGCCTCTACCGCTCAGACAGGATCTGCTACAGCAGGGGCCCTGTCTGTTCCAAGACTTACCGCGGCTGCGTTTGACGGCATGGCGGTTGAATTCCGGATCCTAAAGGAAAAGGGCATTCCGGAGGAAGTCATTCCTACGCTGATAAAAGCCAGGAAAGAAGTAACCGCAAACCATTATCACCGTATTTGGCGAAAATATGTTGCGTGGTGTGAGGCCAGGAAGGCCCCTACTGAGCAATTTCAGCTGGGTCTTTTTCTGCACTTCCTACAGTCGGGAGTGACTTTGGGCCTAAAATTGGGTTCCATTAAGGTCCAGATTTCGGCTCTGTCGATTTTTCTTCCAGAAAGAACTGGCTTCACTGCCTGAAGTTCAGACTTTTGTAAAGGGAGTGCTACATGTTCAGCCCCCTTTTGTGCCTCCTGTGGCACCTTGGGATCTCAACGTGGTGTTGAGTTTCCTGAGATCACATTGGTTTGAGCCACTTAAAACTGTGGATCTGAAATATCTCACGTGGAAAGTGGTCATGTTATTGGCCTTGGCTTCGGCCAGGCGTGTGTCAGAATTGGCTGCTTTGTCATGTAAAAGCCCTTATCTGATTTTCCATATGGATAGGGCAGAATTGAGGACTCGTCCCCAGTTCTCCCTAAGGTGGTATCAGCTTTTCACTTGAACCAACCTATTGTAGTGCCTGCGGCTACTAGGGACTTGGAAGATTCCAAGTTACTGGACGTAGTCAGGGCCTTGAAAATTTCTGTTTCCAGGACGGCTGGAGTCAGGAAAACTGACTCGCTTTTTATCCTGTATGCACCCAATAAACTAGGTGCTCCTGCTTCTAAGCAGACTATTGCTCGCTGGATTTGTAGCACAATTCAGCTGGCGCATTCTGCGGCTGGATTGCCGCATCCTAAATCAGTAAAAGCCCATTCCACAAGGAAAGTGGGCTCTTCTTGGGCGGCTGCCCGAGGGGTCTCGGCTTTACAACTTTGCCGAGCTGCAACTTGGTCAGGGGCAAACACGTTTGCTAAATTCTACAAATTTGATACCCTGGCTGAGGAGGACCTTGAGTTCTCTCATTCGGTGCTGCAGAGTCATCCGCACTCTCCCGCCCATTTGGGAGCTTTGGTATAATCCCCATGGTCCTTACGGAGTTCCCAGCATCCACTAGGACGTCAGAGAAAATAAGAATTTACTCACCAGTAAATCTATTTCTCGTAGTCCGTAGTGGATGCTGTGCGCCCATCCCAAGTGCGGATTGTCTGCAATACTTGTATATAGTTATTGCCTAACTAAAGGGTTATTGTTGAGCCATCTGTTGAGAGGCTCAGTTATATTTCATACTGTTAACTGGGTATAGTATCACGAGTTATACGGTGTGATTGGTGTGGCTGGTATGAGTCTTACCCGGGATTCCAAATCCTTCTTTATTGTGTCAGCTCTTCCGGGCACAGTATCCTAACTGAGGTCTGGAGGAGGGGCATAGAGGGAGGAGCCAGTGCACACCAGATAGTACCTAATCTTTCTTTTAGAGTGCCCAGTCTCCTGCGGAGCCCGTCTATTCCCCATGGTCCTCACGGAGTTCCCAGCATCCACTACGGACTACGAGAAATAGATTTACCGGTGAGTAAAATCTTATTTATTCAATTATATTGGTAGCTTATTATTCCTTACAGTTTAAAATAGCAAACCCTATATCATATATTTTGCTACTTTAAACTCTAATAACATGCTACCGGTATAATTACATAATTCAGAATAATAAAGTGATTATTTATTTTGATAGAACCTTTTGTATTGTATCTCTCTCTCTCTTGGTGGGATGCACTAAGAGTAAAATGCAGTAAAAAAAACAACCCTGTTTTAGGGGTTGCTACCACAATCCATATGCACTAAGCCCTGGACGCAAGCTTTTGCTGGCGTTACCCAAACCTATGTGCTTCTTTCCACATTGTGTTGTCAGAAGGATCCCTCCCAGTGCGCCATGCGGTCACTGCCCTTCTGTTCATGCGCAGACGGACTTCTGGGTCATAAACCTGGAAGTCCAGATGGTGTCACTGATCGCAAAGAACAGCTTTTATCGCAGGAGAGCTGTCCTTTGTGGTACTGATGGCATATGTTAGTGCACGGCATCCCGCCCTCTGTCTATTCATTGCAGGAAGTAGTTACAGAATGGACAGTGAATATGTTGATCCCGGAATGGAGGTGCCGCCATGTTGACAACACTCATGTTACTCACGTTAGTCAGATGAAGAGAACAACTTTACACATACCGGCTTCCCAGCATTATTCCAGTTATAATGCCGCACACATGCCAACACCTGCATTCTGGGATTGACGTAATCAGAGCCGATCCCACGTGCCCATCCCATTCCGCGCTCCTCCCTCTTTTTCACATTCTTATACTCTGCCACTTGCACTAATTTTAAAATAGTGCTAGACACACCCAATAGGCGGTGCTAGACACACCCAATAGACGGTGCTAGACACACCCAATAGACAGTGCTAGACACACCCAATAGACAGTGCTAGACACACCCAATAGACAGTGCTAGACACACCCAATAGACAGTGCTAGACACACCCAATAGACAGTGCTAGACACACCCAATAGACAGTGCTAGACACACCCAATAGACAGTGCTAGACACACCCAATTGGCAGTGCTAGACACACCCAATAGGAGGTTCTAGACACACCCAATAGGCGGTACTAGACACACCCAATAGGCGCTTCTAGACACACCCAATAGGCGGTGCTAGACACACCCAATAGGCAGTACTAGATACACTCAATAGGCGGTGCTAGACCCAGCCAATACGCGGTGCTAGACACACCCAATAGGTGGTGCTAGACACACCCAATAGGCGGTGCAAGACACACCCAATAGGCGGTGCAAGACACACCCAATAGGCGGTGCTAGACACACCCAATAGGCGGTGCTAGACACACCCAGTAGGTGGTGCTAGACACACCCAGTAGGCGGGGCTAGACACACCCAATAGGCGGGGCTAGACACACCCAATAGGCGGGGCTAGACACACCCAATAGGCGGGGCTAGACACACCCAATAGGCAGTGCTAGACACACCCAATAGACAGTGCTAGACACACCCAATAGGAGGTTCTAGACACACCCAATAGGAGGTGCTAGACACACCCAATAGGCGCTTCTAGACACACCCAATAGGCGCTTCTAGACACACCCAATAGGCGCTTCTAGACACACCCAATAGGCGGTGCTAGACACACCCAATAGGCAGTACTAGATACACTCAATAGGCGGTGCTAGACCCAGCCAATACGCGGTGCTAGACACACCCAATAGGTGGTGCTAAACACACCCAATAGGAGGTTCTAAACACACCCAATATGTGGTGCTAGATACACTCAATAGGCGGTGCTAGACAGACCCAATAGGTGTTGCTAGACACACCCAATAGGTGTTGCTAGACACACCCAATAGGTGTTGCTAGACACACCCAATAGGAGGTACTAGACACACCCAATAGTAGGTTCTAGTCACACCCAATAGGCGGTGCTAGATGCACCCAATAGGCGGTGCTAGACGCACCCAATAGGCGGTGCTAGACACACCCAACAGGTGGTGCTAGACACACCCAATAGGAGGTTCTAGACACACCCAATAGGTTATGCTAGACACACCCAATAGGCGGTGCTAGACACACCCAATAGGCGGTGCTAGACACACCCAATAGGCGGTGCTAGACACACCCAATAGGCGGTGCTAGACACACCCAATAGGCGGTGCTAGACACACCCAATAGGCGGTGCTAGACACACCCAATAGGCGGTGCTAGACACACCCAATAGGCGGTGCAAGACACACCCAATAGGCGGTGCTAGACACACCCAGTAGGCGGTGCTAGACACACCCAGTAGGCGGTGCTAGACACACCCAGTAGGCGGTGCTAGACACACCCAATAGGCGGGGCTAGACACACCCAATAGGCGGGGCTAGACACACCCAATAGGCAGTGCTAGACACACCCAATAGGCAGTGCTAGACACACCCAATAGACAGTGCTAGACACACCCAATAGGAGGTTCTAGACACACCCAATAGGAGGTTCTAGACACACCCAATAGGCAGTGCTAGACACACCCAATAGTAGGTTCTAGACACACCCAATAGGTGGTGCTAGATTCACTCAATAGGTGGTGCTAGACACACCCAATAGGCGGTGCTAGACACACCCAATAGGCGGTGCTAGACACACTCAATATGAGGTTCTAGACACACCCAATAGGCGGGGGTAGACACACCCAATAGGCGGGGGTAGACATACCCAATAGGTAGTGCTTGGCACGACCCTCAGGCAGTGCACACCCTAATAAAATAAACTGTGCATGCCTATGGCAGTGTAATGCGAATAAGGTTGCACTACTGTGTGGTGTAGTTTGAATTTATTTATTAATTTTTTTTATTTAGCTATTCATTTTTATTTTTCCATTTTTTTTATTTATTTATTTATTTAATTTCCTGATGGTCGGGATCCAGGCGTTCAAAATAATGATGCCAGAATCCCGACAGCAGTGAAATTACAAACGGTCAAAATCCAGACCGTCGCCCGCAATTCCCGGACCACCACCCGAGGGGGAATATAATGGTGTTGCGAGCAAAGCGCGCTACCGAGCCAAAACGTGGTGAGCGCAGCGAGCCCACGAGGGGACACTCTCCATGTTGGGATTTCAGCGTCGGCAACCTGACCGTCAGTCGGAAAATCATACTGAAACCGGAGAAAGTAATTGAGCATCACCATCCACACCTCCCCCTCCCCTAAATCGAGACCCACTAAGGCTCACCTCCTCACCGAAATGTGTGGGCCCTGAAGCAGTGGGGCCCACAATGGAATTACAAAGCTCCTGCAGGGCCAATCTAACCCTGGCCCCACACCGAGTGTTAGGTTCCTGGTGCTCAGAACAAGGGAGATGTTATGAAGCGAGTCCAGAGCACCAGGACATAATGCTGGGAAAGGGGAATGGAAAGGGATTAGCCCCTGGCGCCCTATCTCCGTTGTCTCGCCCGTGCTGTCAGTACACTCTTGCGAGACTATGGTTGCTTGAGCCCATGGCAGCCGCGTTTGAAGGGCGGATTACGTCTGCCCAACTTCGATGCCCCCTCAGGTCTTAATGAGAGACAAAGAGTGAACCGAGACAGGGTGATAACAAGGGACCCTCTGACTAAACAACAAGGCCAGGGGCTACTAACAAACCTAAAACCAAAGTATGTGCGGCTTGCCGCCAAAGGAAAAGAACAACATTGGAAATGCTGACCACACGCCGACACAATACTTTTGTGTACCGGCGGTGACAGCATAAGCAGAACCCTCTGCAAAACACCAGTGACAGAAATAATAAGGGAATACAGCGGCCTAGGCCGACGGACGCGGCAGTGCCGCTACTCACGGAACCGGTACGAATACTGGCAAACGGACAGGAACTCCCAATGCTGCTGACACAGACTCTCAGAACTGGAGGACAGGCAGAATCCCAAACGACAGACCGGTGGACACCAAGAAGCCAGAAACTTGACCAGGCACAGGCAAAAGTACTGGACCTCAGGACAGGAACGCCTCACGACAGGACACGGGATCAGACATAGGAATCGACACAGGGACTGACACAGGAATCGACACAGGAAGCTCAGGAACTAGCAGGAACCAAGCTCAGAACTCAAGCAGACTGGAAACCCAGAAATATCACCAGCGTCTGTGAATAGCACTGAGCCAGCATATAACAGAGGCCTAATTAATAATCTCATGCAGCTGCCCTGTTGCATGACTCCAAACTGACAAGATGCAACTAGCAGCCAGGTGAGGCTGAACACATGGGAACAAGCTGCAATTACACAGACTCACCACCGGCAGCAACCAAGAGTACTCTTAAACAGAGCAACGGGAAATCCTGGCCTGCGAAACAACTAATAAACATAAAATACCTAACTGACATGCAAAACAGGAATGAGCCACAGCCGTGGGTCATAACAGTACCCCTCCCTTGAGGAGGGGTCACAGGACCCCAAAATACAGACTATCCAAAACAAGGGATACAAAAAAAAACCTGACACACTGGTCTAACAGACATGAAAACAGAAATAAGCTGCAACCACAGCTTGTAACAGTGCCCTCCCCCTGACGGTGGCTAATGGACACGAGTTAAGGGGGAAAAAATCTTTTTTTTTTTTTTTTTTATATCAAGGCAAGAGTCAAAAATTATTTCTTTTTCTTCTTCTTCTTTTTACAAAGCTCTTTAGGTCTGACCAAGGTAATTCCCCAAACCTTGTCTGAACTGATGGTACCACCCAGCAAGGCTGCGTTCAAATCAGAGACAGGTTTCTTATCCTTGGGAGCTGAACTTTCTGGCAAAGTACTATTATTAGAAGAAGAAGAAGTCAGAAAAGCACATCCTGCAGTCAAAACAACGGGCTGGGACTCTTGTGCCGAGTTTACAGTATTTGGTGGACTCTCAGCAGACAAGACGGGTGACTTAGAGGAACCTGAACCAATTTCTTTGGAACCATATCTTTTAATAATTGCATCACTGAAAGCTGGGGGATCCTGAAGAATGGGATCTTCAGCTTTCATTAGGCTGGTCGCCCACTCAAAAGGCTCTCCTCTAAAAGAATAAATCAGATAAAGCACAATGTTCTCTGAAGTGATGCCCAGAAATGGTCTAGACAACATAATAATGTAATAGTGTTTGTAAAGCGCCAGAAATTGGGCTAAGTCCCCATCAAAGATTATGGATGTTGAGACATCAGAGTCAGGATCTGTTTCCTTCCCATCTGACTGACTGGAGTGCTTTGCTAGGACCTGGTCACTATTGACCTTACTCGAGGCTGAGACTCTCTGAACCCCACCCGGGGCAGTGACTTTCTGAACCCCCCACGGGGCAGTGTCTTTCTAAACCCCACCCGGGGCAGTGACTTTCTCAACCCCACCCGGGGCAGTGACTTTCTCAACCCCACCCGGGGCAGTGGCCTTCGGGAACCCCGCTGGGGCAGTGGCCTCAGGGAACCCCGCTGGGGTCAGCACCTCGGATTCTTTTACTGGGACCGAGCCGTCGGCCTCCCCCACTGGGACCGAGCCATCGGCCTCCCTCACTGGGACCGAGCCATTGGCCTCCCTCTCTGAGTCGATAATTATCGAAACTTCTCCCGGGACTATGACTTCCGGAACTTTTGCTGAAGCTATAACCTTCAGCACCTCCACTAATGCTACACCTCTTAAGTTCTTTCATGGGGAAGCGACCTCAAGACCCTTCTTAGAGGCTGCGTCTCTCGAGACCCCACTTGGGGATATTACTTCAAAGATCCCTTCTGGGGTTTTGCTTCTCGAGTTCCCTTCTAGAACTATGGTTTCAGATACCCTTTCTGGGGTTGCGCTCTTCAAGTCCCTATCTGGGGTAACAGCTTCTAAGACCCCTTCTGGTATGGAAATCTGAGCTATAATATTTGATGTCCCTCTATAAGCTAGAGCATCGGGTGCCGCTCCAGCACTCTGGGCATCGGGTACCGCTCCAGCACTCTGGGCATCGGGTACCGCTCCAGCACTCTGGGCATCGGGTACCACACCAAGATCCTGAGCATCGGGCACCTCTCCAGGACCCTGGGCAACGGGCACCACTCCAGGACCCTGGGCAACGGGCACCACTCCAGGAACCTGCAACTCTGCTTCAACAGGAACCTCAAGAGAGGAGAGAAACATTCTCTTTTGATTCCTGAATCTATAATGGGGCTCCCTTGCCCAAGGACCCCAATTATAGGACAGAGAGCTTTTTAGTGTGGGTTGTGTGACAAGTACCTCTGCCACAGTAGAGACAGGAGTAGGTCTTGTATCCTGACTCAACTTGGCTAGAGGGCAAGACTCGTCACCACACTTTGGCTTGCGCAACTCACAGGTCTGCAGATAGTGGCCTAAACCCCCACAATATAGGCATAAGTTTAAGTTTCTGCGACGCAGACGCTCCTCTTCTGAGAGCCTGGGCCGCAGAAAACTTTTAAACCTTTTCTCTTCAATTAAACCAGAGGATTCTCTTGTCACCATACTGTGAACAAGAGTCTCTTTAGAGATAGATGTACTCTCAACGACTTCTGGCAAGATGAGCAAGATTTTAGTCAGAAGGTTTTGCAGTTGCTTAAATGATTGCTGCAAAACTTCTAGTCGCTCTGGTCTCAAAGCACTGAAAGCAGAGTTCAGGGCTGAGAGAGATGCCTACAGGGCTTGCATAGTAGACATAGGAGGATTTAAAACTAGACAAGACAAGGCAAGACTAGACAAGGCAAGACTAGACAAGGCAGGACTAAATTTTTGCTAAACAAAACAAGACTGTTTTTTTTTGGTTTTTTTTTTTTGTTTTTAAACACCAGACTGGATTCTAAACACCGGACTGGATTCTAAACACCGAATTCTAGACAGGACTGGATTCTAAACACCGGATTGGATTCTGCACACTGAATTCTAGAGAGGACTGGATTCTAGACTAGACACTGGACTGGGCCAAAAAAAAAAAAAAGTTGTGTGGTGCTCAGAACAAGGGAGATGTTATGAAGCGAGTCCAGAGCACCAGGACATAATGCTGGGAAAGGGGAATGGAAAGGGATTAGCCCCTGGCGCCCTATCTCCGTTGTCTCGCCCGTGCTGTCAGTACACTCTTGCGAGACTATGGTTGGTTGAGCCCATGGCAGCCGCGTTTGAAGGGCGGATTACGTCTGCCCAACTTCGATGCCCCCTCAGGTCTTAATGAGAGACAAAGAGTGAACCGAGACAGGGTGATAACAAGGGACCCTCTGACTAAACAACAAGGCCAGGGGCTACTAACAAACCTAAAACCAAAGTATGTGCGGCTTTCCGCCAAAGGAAAAGAACAACAAAGGAAATGCTGACCACATGCCGACACAATACTTTTGTGTACCGGCGGTGACAGCATAAGCAGAACCCTCTGCAAAACACCAGTGACAGAAATAATAAGGGAATACAGCGGCCTAGGCCGACGGACGCGGCAGTGCCGCTACTCACGGAACCGGTACGAATACTGGCAAACGGACAGGAACTCCCAATGCTGCTGACACAGACTCTCAGAACTGGAGGACAGGCAGAATCCCAAACGACAGACCGGTGGACACCAAGAAGCCAGAAACTTGACCAGGCACAGGCAAAGGTACTGGACCTCAGGACAGGAACGCCTCACGGCAGGACACAGGATCAGACATAGGAATCGACACAGGGACTGACACAGGAATCGACACAGGAAGCTCAGGAACTAGCAGGAACCAAGCTCAGAACTCAAGCAGACTGGAAACCCAGAAATATCACCAGCGTCTGTGAATAGCACTGAGCCAGCATATAACAGAGAGGCCTAATTAATAATCTCATGCAGCTGCCCTGTTGCATGACTCCAAACTGACAAGATGCAACTAGCAGCCAGGTGAGGCTGAACACATGGGAACAAGCTGCAATTACACAGACTCACCAGCGGCAGCAACCAAGAGTACTCTTAAACAGAGCAACGGGAAATCCTGGCCTGCGAAACAACTAATAAACATAAAATACCTAACTGACATGCAAAACAGGAATGAGTCACAGCCGTGGCTCATAACACCGAGTCAATACTCCTGCATTGATTATTGTAATAGTCTCCTTACTGGTCTTCCCAAACATAGGCTCTCACCACTACAATCCATTTTAAATGCAGCTGTGAGGCTAATCTTCCTCGCCAGACGTTCTTCATCTGCTGATCCGCTCTGTCAGTCCCTCCATTGGTTACCGGTATTCTACCGTGTCAAATATAAAATACTTTTACTTACATACAAGGCTATTAACCAAACTACACCAACATACATCTCCTCACTCATCTGAAAATTTCTCCCTACAAGACCTCTCCGCTCTGCCCAAGATCTGCGTCTCTCATCCACATGTATTACCTGTTTCCACTCAAAATTACAGGACTTTACCCGGGCTTCACCCACTCTGTGGAATGCACTCCCACGCACAGTAAGACTCTGCTCTAGTCTCCAAACCTTTAAACATTCCCTGAAAACTCACCTCTTCAGACAAGCCTACCAAATTTCAGACCCACACACATAACCTTCAATGCTTCCCTATCCAGTTACATTCCCTCTGCACAGTCCCCATAACCTCACATTTTGTCTTCCAACATTGCTGGGTGATCATATCATACAACCCATTAAGAACCTAGCAACCTGGGGAACCATTATGTGACAGGTACCATCTATCCTTGTGTATCAATGCCTATTTCCCTATAGATTGTAAGCTTGCGAGCAGGGCCTTCCTACCTCTGTCTGTCTGTCTGTCTGTCTGTTTGGCTTTGCCCAGTTTTGTTCTATAACTGTTGTTCTAATTGTAAAGCGCAACGGAATATGCTGCGCTATATAAGAAACTGCTAATTGTCACGATCCGGGTATCTGGACGCCATTTCTTACCCATCAGATGCCTCCTAAGGCTGGCTCAGCGCTCCAGGACCAGATCCCATCTGTTATCCTAATGTTCACATTCCTGCATCCTCTCCTGTCTCTCTGAGACGCTGTCACAGTAACGCCTTATTACATCTGGCATGGCGTCTCCTGCGGCCTCCGCCGCCGTCCCTGAGCTTCTGCATGCAGAGTGTCAGAGTGGCGATTACGTCAGCCGCGGCCTCCGCTGTGTCCGCGTGGTTGGATGTGCACTTGTCAGCCTGGCGTCTCCTGTCTCCAGTGGCCGGCGCCGCCATTACTGTTTTCATTACCACATGGATTACAAACCAAACTTCCCTCCAAGTGTCTGCATGGGCGCAGCCATCTTGGATTCTGTCAGCTGATCATTTCCTCCAATCTGTTGTCAGTATTGTTAATCTGCATAATTGCCTAGCCAATCCCTTCCTTGCTGCAGGTATAAATACACTGTGCCTGAGCAAGGAAGGCGTCAGTGCTTTGGTTGTCAAACCTAGTTCCTGTTTGTCTCTCTCCTGTGATTGTCTTCCAGGTTCCAGCTCCTGTCTCAAGACTTCCACCATAGAGACCCGCACCAGCATTCCACCTGCGGTGTAGCCTGACTCTCCAATCCATTGTGGATTCATCTGTTTCCAGCTACAACATTACCTGCTTCCAGCTCAGCTTCCAGCAGAGTACAGCTTCCCTTAAAGGGCCGGTGTCCTTTCTACACTTTACCACTCTCCACCGGTATTATTATTTCTCCGCTCTCAAGTTCTACATTTCAGTTCATATTTCATCGCTCCCAAGTTCATTTATTATTTAACTGGTTCCAGCCAGTATCCACTCCGTGCTAACAACAGTCTGGTTCCAGCCAGTATCCACAGCAGCTGTTTTACCTTCAGCAACCCAGCTTTTCCTGGAACACCAGCTGGCACAATCCTGGGTTATCTCCATTGCTACAGTCGGGCCTGGTAAGGACTTTCCATCTAGAAGATCATAAGAACTATCTCACACTACCAGTGCCCTGTGGCTCCTGCCATCCTGTAGTACCCAGGAACTGTATTTATTATTTGCTGACTTTTACGTTTTCTTTTACTGCTGCTGTGTTGCGGAGTTGTCATAATAAACATCATTGACTTTTATCTAAGTTGTCGTGGTCACGCCTTCGGGCAGTTATTATTCATGTTACTTACATGTCCAGGGGTCTGATACAACCTCCCAGGTTCCGGTACATCTCAGCCCCTACAACTGAGGCTGCCTCCCGTCAGCTCAGGCCCTCAGTTGTGACAGTAAGCACTGACCTAATGAATCCAGCCGGAGACCAGGATCAAGCGGCCAGGCCGATGCAAGAACTGGCAGCCCGACTAGAACATCAGGAGGCTGCACAGGGCCACATCATCCGCTGTCTCCAGGATCTCTCTACTCGGCTGGATGGGATTCAGACAACTCTCCGTGGATCAGGCGCATCTGGTGCGTCAACCACAGTGACTCCAGCTATAACCCCACCCACCTTACCCATTTCTGCTCCACGTCTTCATCTTCCAACGCCAGCAAAATTTGACGGATCTCCAAGATTCTGCAGGGGATTTCTCAACCAGTGTGAGATTCAGTTTGAGCTACAACCTGGCAATTTTCCTAGTGACCGTACAAAAATTGCCTACATCATCTCTCTTCTCAGTGGCTCCGCCCTTGACTGGGCATCACCGTTATGGGAGAGGTCCGACACCCTGCTATCTTCTTACACTGCATTCGTGTCAACATTCAGGCGCATCTTCGACGAGCCAGGCCGGGTAACCTCAGCTTCATCCGAGATTCTCCGTTTACGCCAGGGGTCACGTACTGTAGGACAATATCTGATACAGTTCCAGATCCTGGCATCCGAACTGGCATGGAACGACGAGGCCCTGTATGCTGCATTCTGGCATGGCTTATCTGAGCTTATTAAAGATGAGTTAGCTACCAGAGACTTACCTTCTAAGTTAGATGAGCTAATCTCACTCTGCACGAAAGTTGATTTACGTTTCAGAGAGAGAGCAACTGAGCGTGGAAGATCATCTGCTCCAAAATCTTCTGCTCCTCCTCCTCGTCAACTGTCACCATCTAAAGATGAGCCCATGCAAATTGGCCGTTCCCGTTTAACTCCTGCTGAGCGCCTAAGACGTCTCTCTGAGTCTCTTTGTCTTTACTGTGCAGCTCCGTCTCACACCATCAATGCCTGTCCCGAACGTCCGGGAAAACTCCAAACCCTAGCTCGCCCAGGAGAGGGCCGGCTAGGAGTAATGATCTCCTCTCCATCTCCTCATGATTGTAATCTCCCAGTCTCGCTTCAAGTTGCTCAACGTTATCGGAACGTCATTGCTCTCCTTGATTCCGGAGCAGCTGGGAACTTTATTACTGAAGCCTATGTTAAACGGTGGTCCCTACCCACCGAGAGACTTCCTTCCTCCTTTTCCTTAACTGCCGTGGATGGCAGTAAAATTTTTGATACTGTTATTGCTCTAAGGACTCTACCAGTTCGTCTGAGAGTGGGAGTTCTTCATTCCGAACTTATTTCACTTTTAGTGATTCCAAGAGCCACACATCCTGTGGTCCTGGGCCTTCCATGGCTCCGTCTTCACAATCCTACAATTGATTGGACGACTACGCAAATCCTGGCATGGGGTTCCTCCTGTGCAGAGACATGTTTGTTTAAAGTATTGCCTGTCTGTTCTTCCTCCCCCAGGTCGTCTGATGTTCCACCTCCTCCATATCAAGATTTCACGGATGTGTTCAGTAAAGCTTCTGCTGATATCCTTCCTCCTCATAGAGAATGGGACTGCCCGATTGATCTCGTTCCAGGGAAGGTTCCACCTCGAGGCCGAACTTATCCGTTGTCTCTGCCTGAGACGCATTCTATGGAGGAATACATTAAAGAGAACCTAGCAAAGGGGTTCATTCGACCTTCTTCTTCCCCAGCCGGCGCAGGCTTCTTTTTTGTAAAAAAGAAAGATGGTGGTCTGCGGCCGTGCATCGACTACAGAGGTTTGAACGACATTACCATCAAGAACCGTTATCCTTTACCCCTGATTACTGAGCTCTTTGACAGAGTTAGCGGAGCTACCATCTTTACAAAGCTGGACTTGCGAGGTGCATACAATCTCATCCGGATCCGTGAGGGTGACGAGTGGAAGACCGCCTTTAACACCCGTGACGGACATTATGAGTACCTCGTCATGCCCTTCGGATTTAGCAATGCTCCAGCTGTCTTCCAGCATTTTGTCAATGAGATTTTCAGAGACATTCTATACCGTCATGTCGTGGTCTATCTAGACGATATCCTCATTTTTGCCAACGATTTAGAGGAACATCGTTTTTGGGTTAAAGAGATTCTGTCCCGTCTCCGTGTCAATCATTTCTATTGCAAATTAGAAAAATGCGTCTTTGAAGTCAAGTCCATTCCGTTTCTAGGGTACATTGTGTCCGGTTCCGGACTAGAGATGGATCCTGAGAAACTACAAGCAATTCAGAATTGGCCGGTACCCTTAACCCTCAAAGGGGTCCAGAGGTTCTTAGGGTTCGCCAATTATTACCGAAAGTTTATACGAGACTTTTCCACCATTGTGGCGCCTATTACTGCTTTCACCAAGAAGGGTGCTAACCCGTCCAAGTGGTCTGAAGAAGCCATGCAAGCTTTTCATCTTTTAAAACAGAGGTTCATCTCTGCGCCTGTCCTGAAACAGCCTGACATCGACTCTCCTTTCATCCTAGAGGTGGATGCCTCCTCCGTTGGAGTAGGAGCGGTGTTATCTCAGAGGGCTAAAGATGGCCATTTACATCCTTGCAGTTTCTTCTCCCGGAAGTTCTCCCCAGCTGAGCGCAACTATGCCATTGGCGACCAGGAGTTGCTAGCCATCAAGCTCGCTCTAGAAGAGTGGAGGTATCTGTTGGAGGGAGCTTCTCATTTAATCACCATACTTACAGACCACAAGAACCTTTTATACCTGAAGGGCGCACAATGTCTCAACCCTCGTCAGGCCAGATGGGCACTTTTCTTTTCCAGGTTCGACTTTAAACTCCAGTTCTGTCCGGGCTCTCAGAATCGCAAGGCCGATGCCCTTTCCCGCTCATGGGAGCAAGAAAATGAGTCAGAGTCTTCAGACAAGCATCCTATTATAAATCCGTTGGCATTCTCCACGGTAGGGATGGACTCTACGCCCCCATCAGGGAAAAGTTTTGTGAAGCCGATGCTAAGGAAGAAGCTCATGCATTGGGCCCATGCTTCCCGTTTTGCCGGACATACAGGTATCCAAAAAACCCTGGAGTTTATCTCTAGGTCCTATTGGTGGCCAACTCTGAAAAAGGACCTCTTGGAGTTTATTGCATCTTGCCCAAAGTGTGCCCAACATAAAGTATCCCGCCAGTCGCCTGCGGGGCAACTGGTTCCACTATCCGTTCCCCGTCGACCATGGACCCACTTGTCGATGGATTTCATTACAGACTTACCCATGTGCAACAAGTTCAATACCATCTGGGTGGTAGTTGACCGGTTCACCAAGATGGCACACTTCATTCCTCTCACCGGTCTTCCGTCAGCTTCCAAGTTGGCTCAAGTATTCATACAAGAGATCTTCCGACTCCACGGTCTTCCTGAAGAAATTATCTCAGATCGAGGAGTTCAATTCACAGCCAAATTCTGGCGAAGTTTATGTCAAGTCCTCCAAGTCAAGCTAAAGTTTTCCACGGCTTACCATCCTCAGACCAATGGTCAAACCGAGAGGGTGAATCAGGACTTGGAGGCCTTCCTCCGCATCTATGTGTCCTCCTCTCAAGATGACTGGGTTCAATTACTTCCCTGGGCCGAGTTCTGTCATAACAACCAGTATCATTCTTCATCTGCTTCAACACCATTCTTCACTAACTTTGGATTCCACCCTAAAGTTCCTGAGTTCCAACCGCTTCCAGCAACTTCTGTTCCCGCAGTGGATATCACCTTGCATCAGTTTGCCAATATCTGGAAGAGCGTACGATCAGCTCTGCTCAAGGCATCGTTCAGGTACAAGAAGTTTGCGGATAAGAAGCGTCGAGCAGTTCCTGCTCTCAAGGTGGGTGATCGGCTATGGTTATCCACGAAGAATTTGAGGTTAAGAGTTCCCAGTATGAAGTTTGCACCTCGCTATATCGGTCCTTTCAAGATTGAACAAGTCATCAATCCTGTTGCTTACAGACTCCAGTTGCCTCCCTTCTTAAAAATACCCAGGACATTTAATGTTTCCCTGTTGAAACCGCTGATCTTGAATCGGTTTCATTCCTCACTTCCTCCAACTCCGAAAGTCCAAACTCAACGAGGCGTTGAGTATGAAGTGGCCAAGATCCTGGACTCACGTCACCGTTACGGTCAACTACAATATCTTAATGACTGGAAGGGTTATGGTCCTGAGGAACGTTCATGGACCAATGCTTCTGATGTCCATGCTCCTGCCTTGGTCCGGAGATTCCATTCCAAGTTTCCTCAAAAGCCAAAGAAGTGTCCTGGGGCCACTCCTAAAGGGGGGGGTGCTGTCACGATCCGGGTATCTGGACGCCATTTCTTACCCATCAGATGCCTCCTAAGGCTGGCTCAGCGCTCCAGGACCGGATCCCATCTGTTATCCTAATGTTCACATTCCTGCATCCTCTCCTGTCTCTCTGAGACGCTGTCACAGTAACGCCTTATTACATCTGGCATGGCGTCTCCCGCGGCCTCCGCCGCCGTCCCTGAGCTTCTGCATGCAGAGTGTCAGAGTGGCGATTACGTCAGCCGCGGCCTCCGCTGTGTCCGCGTGGTTGGATGTGCACTTGTCAGCCTGGCGTCTCCTGTCTCCAGTGGCCGGCGCCGCCATTACTGTTTTCATTACCACATGGATTACAAACCAAACTTCCCTCCAAGTGTCTGCATGGGCGCAGCCATCTTGGATTCTGTCAGCTGATCATTTCCTCCAATCTGTTGTCAGTATTGTTAATCTGCATAATTGCCTAGCCAATCCCTTCCTTGCTGCAGGTATAAATACACTGTGCCTGAGCAAGGAAGGCGTCAGTGCTTTGGTTGTCAAACCTAGTTCCTGTTTGTCTCTCTCCTGTGATTGTCTTCCAGGTTCCAGCTCCTGTCTCAAGACTTCCACCATAGAGACCCGCACCAGCATTCCACCTGCGGTGTAGCCTGACTCTCCAATCCATTGTGGATTCATCTGTTTCCAGCTACAACATTACCTGCTTCCAGCTCAGCTTCCAGCAGAGTACAGCTTCCCTTAAAGGGCCGGTGTCCTTTCTACACTTTACCACTCTCCACCGGTATTATTATTTCTCCGCTCTCAAGTTCTACATTTCAGTTCATATTTCATCGCTCCCAAGTTCATTTATTATTTAACTGGTTCCAGCCAGTATCCACTCCGTGCTAACAACAGTCTGGTTCCAGCCAGTATCCACAGCAGCTGTTTTACCTTCAGCAACCCAGCTTTTCCTGGAACACCAGCTGGCACAATCCTGGGTTATCTCCATTGCTACAGTCGGGCCTGGTAAGGACTTTCCATCTAGAAGATCATAAGAACTATCTCACACTACCAGTGCCCTGTGGCTCCTGCCATCCTGTAGTACCCAGGAACTGTATTTATTATTTGCTGACTTTTACGTTTTCTTTTACTGCTGCTGTGTTGCGGAGTTGTCATAATAAACATCATTGACTTTTATCTAAGTTGTCGTGGTCACGCCTTCGGGCAGTTATTATTCATGTTACTTACATGTCCAGGGGTCTGATACAACCTCCCAGGTTCCGGTACATCTCAGCCCCTACAACTGAGGCTGCCTCCCGTCAGCTCAGGCCCTCAGTTGTGACACTAATAAATAAATAAAATACTCACCCTGCACTCTCCTTGTCTGGCCAGGGCAATGGTGGTCATTCCGAGTTGTTCGCTCGGTAATTTTCTTCGCATCGCAGCGATTTTCCGCTAACTGCGCATGCGCAATGTTCACACTGCGACTGCGCCAAGTAAATTTGCTATGAAGATTGGTATTTTACTCACGGCATTACGAGGTTTTTTCTTCGTTCTGGTGATCGTAATGTGATTGACAGGAAGTGGGTGTTTCTGGGCAGAAACTGGCCGTTTTATGGGTGTGTGCGAAAAAAACGCTACCGTTTCTGGGAAAAACGCGGGAGTGGCTGGAGAAACGGAGGAGTGTCTGGGCGAACGCTGGGTGTGTTTGTGACGTCAAACCAGGAACGACAAGCACTGAACTGATCGCACTGGAAGAGTAAGTCTCGAGCTACTCAGAAACTGCACAGAGAAGTCTTTTCGCAATATTGCGAATCTTTCGTTCGCAATTTTGATAAGCTAAGATTCACTCCCAGTAGGCGGCGGCTTAGCGTGTGCAAAGCTGCTAAAAGCAGCTTGCGAGCGAACAACTCGGAATGAGGGCCAATAACAATTATAACAATAATAAAATAATGCTGCATCTCTGCTTTTTTTTCTTTGTATGTATTATAAATATTTTTGCTTTCTTCACTTCACAATTAAGCTTCATTAATATATCTAAAAAAAAAATACCTTTAATTAAACAAACATATATTAAACAAAGAGGATAACTGCTAATTATTGCTTAAACGTGAAAGAATGTAAGCTTAAGCCGCATACACTTAAGGCGCAGATATGAATTAACGATATGAACACTAACGATACGATCGATATATCGCTCATATCGTCCAGTGTGTGTGGATGAACTATGCGTTCATCCATCATCTACCGAACATGCAGCTCAATGTGAACTATATCTTTGAGCTGCATGTTCGGGGAGTGAGGGGGATGACGTCACTGAACCATATCGTACATCGATCTCCCCTAATCAGCAATTAACGATATAGCGCTGATTGCTAGCTAGCTAGCTGAGGTCGTCCAGTGTGTAGCCGGCTTTAGGAGAAGAATGCCCTTTTTATCACCCGACAATACAATTTAATCTCGATTATCCAGGAAACAGATAACCTCTCACACAGCTACAGAGACACAAGGATTTTGTATTCAAGAGATATCCACAGGAAAGATGAAGAGACAGGATAATGATGCTCTCGCTAATTAGGATTGGAAACAAAACGGAGCACAACTTTCCGAAGGTATTTTTTACACAAGTATATTGAGACTTTCAGACTATATAGAATTTAAAACATTATTGGAATTTAATGGTTAATATTTATATTTGACTCAACTTTTGATTATGTCAGCCAGGGGAATAGCCAGAACTTTTTGAGCCTCATGGTAACCATTTAAAGCGGCCCCTGTCCCAATGCTTCTAGAGAGACACCTCTCCGCAACAGTTGCTAATTTTATGCCCCCATAATAGTGCCCTAGTTCACATTATGTCACATTGTAGAGCTGCCAGTACACATTATGCCACACAGTGCCCTAGTTCACATTATGTCACATTGTAGGGCTGCCAGTACACATTATGCCACACAGTGCCCTAGTTCACATTATGTCACTTTGTAGGGCTGCCAGTACACATTATGCCACACAGTGCCCTAGTTCACATTATGTCACATTGTAGAGCTGCCAGTACACATTATGCCACACAGTGCCCTAGTTCACATTATGTCACATTGTAGAGCTGCCAGTACACATTATGCCACACAGTGCCCTAGTTCACATTATGTCACATTGTAGGGCTGCCAGTACACATCATGCCACACAGTGCCCTCATTCACATTATGTCACATTGTAGAGCTGCCAGTACACATCATGCCACACAGTGCCCTAGTTCACATTATGTCACATTGTAGAGCTGCCAGTACACATTATGCCACACAGTGCCCTAGTTCACATTATGTCACATTGTAGAGCTGCCAGTACACATTATGCCACACAGTGCCCTAGTTCACATTATGTCACATTGTAGAGCTGCCAGTACACATTATGCCACACAGTGCCCTCGTTCACATTATGTCACATTGTAGGGCTGCCAGTACACATTATGCCACACAGTACTCCTAGGGGCTAATTCAGTAAGGATAGCAAATTCTGCAAATTAGCAGAATTTGTTATCCTTTTGTTTGCATGTTGGGGGCCACCCATCGCAGTGCAAGGCCGCCCAGCATGCTGAACGCCGCCTCCCCTCGATGAACAAGCAGAAATTGCGAACACATCACAATTTCTGCTTGTTAGCAGAAACTAAGGTAGCCTCCTGCCGTCGCAGCTTAGCTGCACCCGCAGGAGACCCGCCGCCATCTTACCGATAGCGGCAGCTGCGTGTGACGTCATGCAGCCGCCGCTATCATGCCTCTGACACACTTGTTCACTCTGTACCGCTCATCATTCATACATCTCCGCCCCCGCAACGCTCCGTCTCCTCCCTGGAAACGGAGCGTTGCCGACCCCGCTGCCGCATCTGCCTGATTAACAGGCAGAGGTGATCGCATTTTCTGCTTAACGAATGCAGGACGAATGCTGCATATGCGCCCGCATCTTTTTCTCATTTTTTGTGGTTAGATCGCACACTGCGATCCAACCTGACTTAGCCCCCTAATTCACATTATGACGTACATTGTCTCCAGTTCATATTGTGCCACATTTCAGTGCCTCCACTTCATATTGTGCCACATTACAGTGCCCCCACTTCATATTGTGCCACATTACAGTGCCCCCACTTCAAATTGTGCCACATTATAGTGCCTCCACTTCATATTGTGCCACATTATAGTGCCTCCACTTCATATTGTGCCATATTATAGTGCATCCACTTCATATTGTGCCACATTATAGTGCATCCACTTCATATTGTGCCACATTACAGTGCCTCCACTTCATATTGTGCCACATTACAGTGCCTCCACTTCATATTGTGCCACATTACAGTGCCTCCACTTCATATTGTGCCACATTACAGTGCCTCCACTTCATATTGTGCCACATTACAGTGCCTCCACTTCATATTGTGCCACATTACAGTGCCTCCACTTCAAATTGTGCCACATTATAGTGCCTCGACTTCATACTGTGCCACATTATAGTGCCTCCACTTCATATTGTGCCACATTACAGTGCCTCCACTTCAAATTGTGCCACATTACAGTGCCTCCACTTCAAATTGTGCCACATTACAGTGCCTCCACTTCATATTGTGCCACATTACAGTGCCTCCACTTCATATTGTGCCACATTACAGTGCCTCCACTTCATATTGTGCCACATTATAATGTCTCCACTTCATATTGTGCCACATTACACTGCCTCCACTTCAAATTGTGCCACATTATAGTGCCTCCACTTCATATTGTGCCACATTACAGTGCTTCCACTTCAAATTGTGACACATTATAGTGCTTCCACTTCATACTGTGCCACATCATAGTGCCTCCACTTCATACTGTGCCACATCATAGTGCCTCCACTTCAAATTGTGCCACATTACAGTGCCTCCACTTCAAATTGTGCCACATTACAGTGCCTCCACTTCATATTGTGCCACATTACAGTGTCTGCACTTCATATTGTGCCACATTACAGTGCCTCCACTTCATATTGTGCCACATTATAGTGCCTCCACTTCATATTGTGCCACATTATAGTGCCTCCACTTCAAATTGTGCCACATTACAGTGCCTCCACTTCAAATTGTGCCACATTACAGTGCCTCCACTTCAAATTGTGCCACATTACAGTGCCTCCACTTCATATTGTGCTACATTACAGTGTCTCCACTTCATATTGTGCCACATTACAGTGCCTCCACTTCATATTGTGCCACATTATAATGTCTCCACTTCATATTGTGCCACATTACACTGCCTCCACTTCAAATTGTGCCACATTATAGTGCCTCCACTTCATATTGTGCCACATTACAGTGCCTCCACTTCAAATTGTGACACATTATAGTGCTTCCACTTCATACTGTGCCACATCATAGTGCCTCCACTTCATATTGTGCCACATTACAGTGCCTCCACTTCATATTGTGCCACATTATAGTGCCTCCACTTCATATTGTGCCACATTACAGTGCCTCCACTACATATTGTGCCACATCATAGTGCC
Source organism: Pseudophryne corroboree (assembly GCF_028390025.1). NCBI lineage: Eukaryota > Metazoa > Chordata > Amphibia > Anura > Myobatrachidae > Pseudophryne > Pseudophryne corroboree. The sequence continues at coordinate 355,248,311 of NC_086454.1, read as the reverse complement.
TCCACTTCATATTGTGCCACATTACAGTGCCTCCACTTCATATTGTGCCACATTATAGTGCCTCCACTTCATATTGTGCCACATTATAGTGCCTCCACTTCAAATTGTGCCACATTACAGTGCCTCCACTTCATATTGTGCCACATTATAGTGCCTCCACTTCATATTAAGTAACATTATAATTAGAGATGTGCAGCGGCACTTTTCGTGTTTTGGTTTTGGATCTGGATCCCCGCTCATGTTTTGGATCTGGATTGGTTTTGCCAAAACCACCCTTTCAGGTTTTGGTTTTGGATCTGGATGGTTTTTGAAAAAAACATAAAAACAGCTAAAATCACAGAATCTGGGGGTAATTTTGATCCTATAGTATTATTAACCTCAATAACATTCATTTCCACTCATTTCCAGTCTATTCTGAACACCTCACACCTCACAATATTGTTTTTAGGCCTTGTTTTTGGTTGCACCGAGGTTGCTGGATGACTAAGCTAAGCGACACAAGTGTGCGACACAAACACCTGGCCCATCTAGGAGTGGCACTGCAGTGTCAGACAGGATGGCACTTAAAAAAAACTAGGCCCCAAACATCACATGATGCAAAGAAGTAAAAGAGGTGCAATGAGGTAGCTGTGTGACTAAGCTAAGCAGCACAAACACCTGGCCCATCTAGGAGTGGCACTGCGGATACCGGACGCACGTCTAACACCAACATAGTTGTCAAGGCCTCAGTTATCCACTTTGCAGCAGGATGACTGCTGTCATATTTCATCTTCCTCGCAAAGGACTGTTGGACAGTCAATTGCTTACTGGAAGTAGTACAAGTGGGCTTACGACTTCCCCTCTGGGATGACAATCGACTCCCAGCAGCAACAACAGCAGCAGGAGGAGGACGTGATTCTTTATCTTTCCCTATTTTATCCTCAAAATTTTTGTTCTCCATTATTTTTCTGGAGTTATATAACAAAATGCAGCACAGGAGAGCGTACCTCTACACCACACAGGGCTAACCCTGTAGAAATTATTCGGATTAAATAGTAATAACCCCTTTATTTGGAGTAAATAATATACAGCACAGGACAGCACCACTGGACTTATATGGCAGCACCACTGGACTTATATGGCAGCACCACTGGACTGGAGACTTATACGGCAGTACCACCGGACTGGATTTATACGGCAGTACCACTGGATTTATATGGCAGTACCACTGGACATATACTGCAGTATCACTGGATTTATACGGCAGTACCACTGGACAAATACAGCAGTATTACAGAATTTATACGGCAGTAACACTGGACTTATATGGCATACCACTGGACTGGATTTATACGGCAGTACCACTGGACATATACAGTTTATCACTGAACTTATACGGCAGTATCACTGGACATATATATGGCAGTAACACTGGACTGGATTTATACAGCAGTACTACTGGATTTATATGGCAGTACCACTGGACTTATACGGCAGTACCACTGGACTGGATTTATACAGCAGTACCACTGTACATATACGGCAGTATCACTGGATTTATACGGCATTACCACTGGAAAATATACTGCAGTATCACTGGACTTATATGGCAGTACCACTGGACTGGATTTATACGGCAGCACCACTGGATTTATATGGCAGTATCACTGGACATATACGGCAGTACCACTGGACATATACAGCAGTATCACAGGATTTATACAGCAGTACCACTGGACATATACGGCAGTATCACTGGACTTATACGGCAGTACCACTTGACTCGATTTATACGACAGTACCACTGGACATATACGGCAGTACCACTGGACTGGATTTATATGGCAGTACCACTGGATTTATACAGCAGTACCACTGTACATATACGGCAGTATCACTGGATTTATACAGCAGTACCACTGGACTTATACGGTAGTACCACTGGACATATATGGCAGTATCACTGGATTTATACGGCAGTATCACTGGACTTATACGGCAGTACCACTTGACTCGATTTATACGACAGTACCACTGTACATATACGGCAGTACCACTGGACTGGATTTATACGGCAGTACCACTGGATTTATACAGCAGTACCACTGTACATATACGGCAGTATCACTGGATTTATACAGCAGTACCACTGGACTTATACGGTAGTACCACTGGACATATATGGCAGTATCACTGGATTTATACGGCAGTACCACTGAACATATACGTCAGTATCACTGGATTTATACAGCAGTACCACTGGACTTATAAGGTAGTACCACTGGACATATATGGCAGTATCACTGGACTTATACGGCAGTATCACTGGACTTATACGGCAGTACCACTTGACTCGATTTATACGACAGTACCACTGGACATATACGGCAGTACCACTGGACTTATGGAAGCACAGGGACACCACCACTGCAATGGACTGGACATATACAGCAGCACTGGACATATGGCAGCAGAGGACACCACCACTGTGACTGAACTGATGCAGCACAAGACAGCACTGGAATGACACATAAGACAGAGCAGGTCACCACACCACTTTCGCACACACACACACACACACACACACAGACACTGAGGAGAGAGACACGTCCTCTCGTTACACTCTCCTGGACTAGAGTGAAAATGGCGACAACATGCGACTCCTAAAATGGAATCCAAAACCTGCGAGAATCCGACAGCAGGATGATAACGTTTTGCTTCGTTCTGGTTTCCGAGTCTGGCGGGAAAACTCGAGCCGGGCTCAGATCCGGCCTCGGGATGTGAAGTTCGGTAGGGTTTGGTTCTCTGAGAACCGAACCCGCTCATCCCTAATTATAATGCCCTTCAGTTTATTTTATACCACATTACAATGAGCAGGTCCAGTGGCATACCTAGATATGTTGCAGGCCACAAGGGAAAAGTTTGTAAGGGCCCTTATGTATCACCCAATGGTAAAAAAATGTATATAATGATGTAACACGTGTACTGTCAATTTAACAGGGAAGGCAACACATATAACTGTGACAGGGAGGCGGAGCCGCTTGTTCTGCAGAATCCAGAAGCATGGCTGCGCCTACAGAAGCGGTGCATGCCTGGCAGATGTAGCACTGCATAAGCACAATCAGTGCACATGCGTCAGCTTCTGCAGCTGCAGCCACGCTTCAGGAGCCTGTAGAACAATCGGCTTTGCTTCCTGCCTCCCTCCTAACTCCCTGTAAGTACATTGCCGGGCTTTTAACCCGGAGCGGCAGCAGTGGTTACAAATAAATTAAGAAAAAATAATAATAATAAATAATAATAACTTATAGAGGGTGCAATGGGATTGCCTTCGGGGACCCCACAAGCCACCAAGCCGTATAACAGCTGCATCCCCTGCACCCTGTATAGTTAGAGAGGCTGGCCGTGTCTGTCCGTCTATGCCCCCTCTCATCTGTCCGTCTATGCCCCCTCCTGTGCATCTGTCTATGCCAGCTCCCGTCTGTCCATCTATGCCCCTTTCTGTCCATCCGCCTGTCCATCTATGCCCCCATATGGTGCTCTGTCTGTCCGTCTATGCCCCCATATGGTGCTCTGTCTGCCCATGCCCCAGTCCATCCATCTGTCCGTCTATGACTCCACCCCGATCCTGTGCTGTAGTCAAGTAGTGTCTCTCCTGCTCACTCCTTCTCCCTCTCTCTCTCCCCTCTTTCTCCCTAACTCTCTCTCTCTCTCGCTCCTCTCTTTTTCCCTCTTCCTGACACTGTCTCTCTTTCTCTCATTCCCTCTTTTTCCATGAAAACCCTCTCTCTTCCTCTCTAACTCGCTCCTCTCTCCCTTTCTCTCTCCCCCCCCCCCCTCCCGACACTCTCTTTCTCTCTCACTCCCCTCTCTCTCCTACCCCATAAGGACATTGTAGTAACAAAAGCAGGGGCGTTGGGGGTGGGGGACAGGGGTGGCTTTTCAAGATTTTGCAATGGGGCCAACAAAGTTCTAGTTACGCCCCTGATAGCAGCATCATACATTTGGTACCTTAAGCTCTTGCCTAGAGCCTAGAGGCCATTGAGGGGCCCTTAATGCTGTAACCTGTTTTTGCATATATTTTTTTTTTTACAAAAGGAGTGGGGAAATGTTCCCAAATTAGTATGTTGCCATGTGGTCTTAGGTGGTCATTCCAAGTTGATCGCTTGCTAGCAATTTTTAGCAGCCGTGCAAATGCTATGCCGCCTCCCACTGGGAGTGTATTTTAGCTTAGCAGAAGTGCGAACGAAAGGATCGCAGAGCAGCTACAAAAAATTTTTGTGCAGTTTCTGAGTAGCTCAAAACCTACTTAGCGCTTGCGATGACTTCAGACTATTCAGTTCCCGTTTTGATGTCACAAACACGCCCTGAGTTCACCCAGCCACGCCTGCGTTTTCCTGCCACGCCTGCATTTTTACGAACACTCCCTGAAAATGGTCAGTTGACACCCAGAAACACCCACTTCATGTCAATCACTCTGCGGTCAGCAGTGCAACTGAAAAGCTTCGCTAGACCCTGTGTGAAACTACATCAGCCGTTGTAATAGTACATTGCGCGTTGGCATTGCGCCGCATACGCATGCGCAGAAGTGCCGTTTTTTTTCCTCATCGCTGCACAGCAAATGAATGCAGCTAGCGATCAACTCAGAATGACCCCCTTAATCCACTATAGTCAGGAGACAATTAGCCTACACTACAAGTATATTTATGGGAAGAAACGAAAGCACACGCAAACGTGTCAAATTTGGAAACTCCATGTATAGGACATTCTGGTCAGAATTGAAGCCAAGGTCCTATTTGATGAAAGGCATCAATAGTAAGTATGATGCTTTCATGTATCCGCACTGTCTTACTCTGTTACACATACTTTAAATTCCAAGTAACCAAATATGTGTTACTACACCGGCTGCATCATGGCATAGTATACTGTAAGCTACCCCTAGTAACTGCAATTTATTTATAACCAACTGTGCAAAAATTAATATACCAGCATACTATTTCCTCCAATATTGAGATTTTTAGAAATAGAGATTGTGATGTTAGTGTATTAGAATGCTTAATATTTGTAGACACTCCCTTACTAATCTGTGTAAGCCTGAATCTTCAGTGATGGTCCCTAGGACCAGGGGGATGCTGGGAAGTGGGTGGTCCAGTGTGCAGTGTGCCTGGAGTTGGTGATGGAATAAAACAGCACAGCAGTGAACTCACATGTCTCTGTGTCCTGATGACTGGATTTACAAACATATGAACAAAACATGGTGTCAGAAGAAGTTTAACTTGGACTGCTAGTGCTCTCAGAGTGTAACAGAATCCTGCAGTCTGTAAGGCTGTGATACTCAGTGTCTGCAAAACCTGCCATGTGCTCCTCTCTTCAAACAGTGAGTAACCATGGATAAACTGGCTCCTCCAACCGGCATGCTGATGTCTGGTAACTTGTCTGAAAACTGGAAAAGATTTAAGCAAAGGTTTAATATATATCTTGCTGCATGTGGAGCTGATACAGAGGCTGACAAAACGAAGGCATCCATTTTACTCCATGTGATAGGAGAGGATGTGCTGGACATTTATAATAGTTTTCAGTTTGATGAGGGGCAGAATATGGTGCTATCTTCTATAATGCAAAAGTTTGAAGATTAGTTTGTGCCAAGGAAAAATGTGACATATGAAAGATATAAGTTTTTCACATGTGATCAGAAGTCTGTAGATGGCTTTGATCAGTATGGTACAGAGCTGCAATCACTCAGTAAAACCTGTGAGTTTGGTGATTTAAAGGATTCACTGATTAGAGATCGTATTGTCTGTGGAATACCTGATAATGGACTCAGAGAGAGACTGCTGAGAGAGCAAGACCTAACACTAGACAAGGCAGTGACTATGTGTAGATCTGCAGAAATAACTAGATTTCAAGCCAAAACGTTACACAAGGATGCTGTTGATGCTGCTGTATATGTAGTGCAGAAAACAGAGCTAAGAAAACCTCCATTCTCAAGAATGAAGCAGTCTAAGCCACAGTCTAATAAGGAAATGTGTAGTAGATGTGGAAATGCTCACAATCCTAAAATGTGCCCGGCTTATGGTAAAACCTGCATGAAATGTGGTAGACTTAATCACTTTGCCAAATGCTGTAAAATTAAAAGTGGAACAACCAATGTGCATGCTGTTAAACAAACAGAGGAATTCTTTGTTGATTGCATTGAACTTTGCAGTGCAGATAAGAAAGAATGTATTGTCCCTTTAACTGTGAACGAGATTGTCATTCTCTTTAAGCTTGATACTGGCGCGCAGGTGAATTTAATATCGTTTCAAGACTATAAGACTTTTAGAGTAAAACCTAAAATTTATCCAGCCAAAGTGAAAGTTACAGGGTACACTGGGGAGGAAATTCCTGTGAAAGGTACATGCTTAGTGACACTGAAATATAAGGGACAACGGTTTAAAACATCTCTACTGATTGTGGATAAAAATGTGCAACTGATTCTAGGATTAAGTTCCTGCGAGAAACTATGCTTGCTAAAGAAAGTTTTCATGGTGACATCACAAGTAGAAGATGACTGCAAGTCGATGTTTACAGAATACAGAGACTTGTTTGAAGGTCTAGGTTGTTTGCCTGGAGAGCATAAAATAAATATAGACACGCAAGTTTCTTCAGTGATACATCCCTGTAGAAAAGTGCCGTTTGCGCTGAGTGAAAACTGAAACAAGAGTTAAATCGCATGGAAGCCTTGGGTGTGATACAGAAAGTTGATGAGCCTACTGAATGGGTAAGCTCCTTAGTAATTGTTGAAAAGAAAAATGGACAACTCAGAATATGTCTAGACCCCAGAGATTTAAACAAAGCTATTAAACGAGAACATTTCAAACTACCAACCAGAGATGAAATCATGTCGCAATTTGTGGGAGCAAAATGGTTCAGTAAATTGGACGCATCTTCAGGATTCTGGCAAATGAAGCTAGATGAGGCCAGCTCAAAGCTTTGTACATTTAATACACCAGAAGGTCGATACAGATTTCTTCGACAACCATATGGAATATTGTCTGCTCCAGAAGTATATCACAAAAAGTTACACATGATTTTTGAACATATTCCAGGTCTTGAAACAATGATGGATGACATTATTGTCTGGGGATCTACAAAAGAAGAACATGATTCTAGATTGAGACAAGTAATAGAACTTGTCAAGAAAGTGAATCTAAAGCTAAACAAGGACAAATGTGAATTTGGTGTGAATACACTTACCTTTATGGGCGACGTGGTCTCGGATCAATGTGTAAAACCAGAACCAAAAATATCAGCCATAGTGAACATGGAACGTCCTAACAACAAAGACGACGTCAGAAGATTCCTAGGAATGATTACTTACTTAGGAAAGTTTATTTCTCAACTCTCTGAATGAACAGCCTCTCTTAGATGGTTGTTGGACAAAGATAACTAGTGGATGTGGTCACATGAACAAGAAGAAAGTTGGCAAAACTTGAAACAGATCATTACAGAGCAACCAGTGCTAAAATTCTTTGATCCTGCGAAAAGAATAAGAATTTCAGCAGATGTTTCGCAATTTGGCCTAGGCTCAGTGCTGTTACAAGAACATGAGGATACATGGCAACCAGTAATCTATGCATCAAGAGCACTGACAAGTGCTGAAACAAGGTATGCTCAGATAGAAAAAGAACTTCTAGCGATCACATATGCATGTGAGCGATTTCATCAGTTTGTGTATGGTCAAACATTTACAGTGGAAACTGACCACAAGCCATTGGTAGCTATCATGACTAAATCATTATATGACTGTCCCATGAGAATACTACGAAAGCTTATCAGACTACAGAAATATGATGTACACTTGCTGTACTGTCCCGGCAAATACATGTACATTGCTGATACACTTTCTCGTGCTGTGGACAAAAGTGAAGGTTCCAAAACTCTGATGGATGAAGAGATAGAAGCCTATGTTAATTTGATCGTAGCTTCTCTACCAGTGTCTCTTGCAAGACAAGAACAGATTAGGAAAGAAACTGAGACAGATGACACAATGAAAGTGTTGAAAGATATCATTCTGAAAGGTTGGCCAGCAGAAAAACGTGCGTGCCCACTGTCTATTCATGATTATTGGATGTACAGCAGTGATCTTACAGTTGTCGATGGTATTATTTACAAAGGCAATAGGTTTGTCATACCTGCACGACTAAGAAAAACTATGCTGTGCAAGATACATGAAGGCCACTTAGGAGAAGAAAAATGTAAGCGGAGAGTGCGTGAAGTTATGTATTGGCCAAGAATGAACCAAGACATAGCACAGACTACAGCTACATGTGAATTATGTTTTACGTATAGACCGAAACAACAAGTCGAGCCACTGAGTCCTCACGCAGTGCCAGAGAGACCGTACCAGAAAGTTGGCGCAGATTTGTTTGATTGTGATGGGAAAACATACATTGTTGTGACTGATTATTACTCTAACTACCCTGAGGTGAAGACACTACATACAACCTACTAGTAAAGCCGTAATCAATTGCATGAAGTCAATCTTTGCAAGGCATGGTGTTCCTATGGAAGTGTTCACTGACAATGGTCCTCAGTTTTCCAGTGCTGAATTCAGACAATTTGCTGATGAGTGGGAATTTGTTCATACTATGTCAAGTCCCCACTATCCACGCTCAAATGGGTTGGTGGAAAGTTCAGTAAAAACTGTAAAGAGTCTCATGAAAAAAGCTCAAGAAGGTAAAGAAGATTTCTAAAAAAGTATTTTAATCTACCGCAGTACACCTTTACAGAATGGACTTTCTCCTGCACAAATGCTGATGGGAAGGAGGATTAGAGCAAATCTCCCGATACATGATGAACTGCTTAATACACATAACTCAGTGTTGGTCAGACTGAGTAAGGAACGTCAACAGGCGAAACAGAAACTGTTCCATGACAGACAAACAAAACGCTTACCTGATCTAAAATCTGGTGACCAAGTCCGTCTCAGAGATCACGAGAAAGGTATTTGGGTGCAGAAAGGTATTGTGCAAGCACAAGTAGCACCAAGATCTTATACTATACGTACAGAGAATGGAACAGAAGTAAGAAGAAATCGGGTGGATTTAAGATCTCAACCTAACCATAATGAAGACAACATGACTGAAGAATACCCTTCATCTGACATGTATGATGATCCTCATAATGGTGAACAAACCACGATTCTAGAAAGGTCCAACATGGTCGATGAAACACAGACTGTGTATGAAAGACCCAAAAGGGAAATACGCAGACCTGAGAGACTCATTGAAATGTGTTAGATGATGTTCTTAATATGACGTTGTTAATTGTTGCATTGAAGCGTACAGGGCTTATCTTTAAAGAAAAGAGGATGTGATGTTAGTGTATTAGAATGCTTAATATTTGTAGACACTCCCTTACTAACATGTGAAAGCCTGAATCTTCAGTGATGGTCCCTGGGACCAGGGGGATGCTGGGAAGTGGGTGGTCCAGTGTGCAGTGTGCCTGTAGTTGGTGATGGAATAAACAGCACAGCAGTGAACTCACATGTCTCTGTGTCCTGATGACTGGATTTACAAACATATGAACAAAACAGAGATAAAATTAATTATACCAGTCATCACTGCTCACGCATATCCCCTGATGCAATATTAATGTAATGATCATGACTGAATATGCAGCCACTGGCAGTGCTTATTAAAGGCATAATTCAGACCTGATCATAGATGTGTGAAAAACAATCAGAATCTTAGGCACGCGTGGGGATGCCCAGCACAGAGATAGTCAACCCCGCATGACAAGTCCTTACCCCCTCCCCACACCCGCACAGACGTGCGAAGGCAGATTATCACATCTACGATCAGTTACTCTGACGTGGGGGGACGCCCAGCACAGGGCTAGTCCACCCCGCATGTCAGTGCCGGACCCCCCACCCGCAGAGGTGCGAAAGCATCACACGGCGGCAATGCTTTCGCCCCCAGTGAGTAGCACCCTGCCTACGCAGCCTAGCTGCAGTGGCAGGCGGCTACCTACCATGTTTTGGGTCGCAACGGCTGCATGTGACGTCACGCAGCCTGCCCCAACAACGTCCGGACATGCCTGTGGTGTCCGGGCCGTGCCCCTGCAATGGCGTTGAAACGCTGCTGGCACGCCCCCTCCTGCACCGCAACCGCATCTGCCTATCAATCAGGTGCGCACTGCACAAAAGGCTTCAGGGTGCGATCGCTGCCGTTGCATCGATCGGCTCTGAATTAGGCACCAAATACCATCAAATAAAAACTTTAACACGAATGTATTTTTTCCTAGCTTCTCAATGGGAAGCGAGATTATGTAAATCAGTTTATTTTCTGTTCTGCCATATGGTTGAAATATGACATATAAACAGGCGAGGATTGCTGCAACATTTATGCAGCTACAAAAAAGAAAAATTGGTACTTAGTACCTCCTGGCGCCAATTTTAAATGCTCAGAAATTTAAAACAGTCTGTCTGGAGCTTTCTTAAATTAGAGGGACCACCACGCCCTCCACAAGTGAACAATACAAAAAGAAAACAACTAAGAAAGCGCTGACACACTGAATACTAAAATTCAATCACTTTTTATTAAAATATGTAAAATACATAAGGACTGTTCCTAGACCACCTTTATGGACTATATTGATTATGATCCTAATCAATCCCTATCGATATATAGACATGTGGGTTCCCTATAATCACAACACTATATGTTTGTTTAGCCAAAAATAAATGTAATAGATATATACAGCAAGGTTAATGCACTCAGTACAGCCAGATGTTTGGATTGGCAACAAAGTAAATGAGTAATCTTTGTAGTGGTAACTGTTGTAGTATTTGTTTCATATAGCACAAATGGTTTCAAGTCCACAAAGTTATCTCCAAATATTGTAACAAAAGTTCCAGTTGTTAGATGTTAGTTTGCCAAGCAAATTTAGAACTGTTATGCATGCAGAGTTGAAATGTGTTGCAGAGTTATAAATGTTAAACTCTATTAGGCATGGCCATGCTTTAAATATCTGATTGTTTTTACCGCGACTTCCCTCTGGTAAACGGGTTGCAGTCCACTCCCGGCTCTGGTGCTCCACGACCTTATATCAAGCCCTATCTGGAGTTAAAGACGGTCCCAAAGGCAATGGAGGGTAATGGTCCAGCGGTACAGAGAGGGAACCTCAGTGCGGGTCTCAGGTCACAGTCCGTATGAGACGCGTTTCCCCACCTTAGAGCAATTCAGCATCGGCGGCTTCATCAGTCTATATATCGATAGGGATTGATTAGGATCATTATATCAATATAGTCTATAAAGGTGGTCTAGGAACAGTCCTTATGTATTTTACATATTTTAATAAAAAGTGATTGAATTTTAGTATTCAGTGTGTCAGCGCTTTCTTAGTTGTTTTCTTTTTTTATTAATGCAGCTAGCTGTGTTCCACAGTGATCGTCAGAAGACAGGGTGCTGACTGCAAATTGTTTGGTTGCATAAAATCTTCAGATCTGTTGCCATGTTGCAGTCAGTGGTGTAAGTTCATCCCCGTCGCCCGGAGGCAAGTTAGAGTTTGGTGCCCCCAGCCCTCGAAAAAAAGGGAAAATTATAGATATAATTTGGAGATAGGACAAAGGTGACAGGACCAGGAGGGACAGTGTCGGGAGAGCAGTGAAAGGGACAGAATGGCGGGGCCAGGACAGACTACGACAGAGGGGAAAGGAAGAGGACATTGGTGACAGGGTCAGGACAGAACAGAGGGGACAGGAGAGAGGGGTCTCAGGGACAGGACAGAGGTAATAGGGCCAGGACAGAACGGAGGGGGCAGGAGAGATGGGTCTCAGGGACAGGACAGAGGTAATAGGGCCAGGACAGAACGGAGGGGGCAGGAGAGATGGGTCTCAGGGACAGGACTGGGGGGACAGGGCCAGGACAGAAAAGAGGGGACAGGAGAGCGGGTTCTTAGGGACAGGACAGGGGTGACAGGGCCAGGATATGGGTATATATATATATATGTAGCACTAGAGGTGGCCAGGAGTATGGACTATGGCGCCCCCTCCCCCACTTAACACTCATAGGTGTGCGCAGGGGGGGTGCCTGGTGCGCACAGGCACCCCCTAATGTCCGGCACCCCGATCTCACATGCCTGATGCATCGATCGCCGAGCAGGCTGATTACTGTCCCCTCTGCGCTGCACCCTGTCAGGACTGCATTACTGACTGGACGCCTGGATTATTCAAGGGTGCCACTGCCACCGGCTTTCAAATTCCCGGCTCCACCTCCATGTACAAAAACAGTGTGATGTGACGTGATGATGTCATGCTGCTCACATGCCCACCCCTCACACCTGCCACATGCCCACCTCTCTCCTTCTATTCTATGCCAACACCAGCCACTGATGAGGATCAGCATGCAGCCAGCGTTCCTCTTAGGAAGACAAATTCAATACTGGCAGGCGGTCAGCACCAGCATTGACACGTCACTCGTTTTTCTAGCAGCAGCAGTACTAGTCTGTCACTGTCAGTGTCAATGAGTGACTGACTTACAGGTAAGCTGCTGCAGCTTGCAGGGGAAAGAGAGGGGGAGCCAGACCAGGCTGAGGAGGAGCAGTGTAATTGTAGTGAGTGCCATCAGGGGTGTTTGTATGGTGCACACCACAACATCTGACAATGTATCTGCTTTATTAGGATTGGTACAAGGGTGGATATTTTATATTGTGTTGACCATCAGTAGATGGTGCTAGACACGCCCAAAAGGCGGTGCTAGACACACCCCTCCAATGGTGCACCCCCTAATAAAATGTGCTGCGCACGCCTATGTTAACACTGCAGACTGGACTTCTGTGTACACTCCCCAGTCAGTGACAGCCCCACGCTGCTCGCCCGCACGGTGTCCCAGCCAGCTCCTCACTGTGCATCACGATTCATGATCCAGTGGGTCTCCAGCTACTGTACAGCTGGAAGGCATTGGCAGGAAGGAGGGAAGACTGCCTCACACAGGCACTTACAGTTCAGCAGCAGCCGGAGTGTGGGGGGAGAGATCGCGGCCACACCACAGCATGGGGAAAGCAGGAGCCCAGACACTGACAGCCGGGAGCAGGGACGCCAGCTCAGTGCAGGCCACGTGTACAGCCTCCGGACCCTGCGCTTCTGGTGCTTTACCCCATGTCCGGTTTAGCCACGCCCCCTTACAATGCCAGCTCCTCACTCTGGGTTGCTGTCGGATGTCACGTGATGTCTGCAGTTCAGAGAACAGCACAGCGAGCACCGAGATACAGTCACAGAGGAGGAGCGAGCGCCGCTGATGATGACAGATACTGCGCTCGGCGCTCCTCTACTACAGCAACTGCAGAACGGGGACAACGGAGGAAGTGCCCCCTTCTGGGCTGGATCTCGGTGGCAACAGACTTCGTTGTCTCCAGCAGTTCTGCCCCTGGTTGCAGAGTACATGTCCCAATTGCAAATGATGTTGTCTACCTTCTATATTGTATATTGGTGCCTTGTACGTATATAGAGAGAGCTGTCTGGATCTTGTGTATAATAGTTAGTGGTCATGGGAACAGCAACTTGTGATCATTGCACTACTACAGTGCTCCAGGAAAGCCTCCTGCAGTGTGCAGAGCCGCCCCAAGTATCCAGACAGCCCTCCAAACACTGCTTCTGCCGCTGGCCCCGCCCACTCATGTACCGCCATGGGTTGGGAGGCGGGGCTGGCACAAGGCGACTGCGAACAATGCTTCTGCTCTGTGCCCCCACGACACACACACGCACACACACACACGCACACACACACGCACAATCTGACAAGCCAGTTAGTGAGTGCGATCAGAAAAATATATTATGTATAACACTTCGCTTGAGTTACATTTATCATTACGTACAAGTCAGGATCGGGCTCTAAGGGGTATATTTACTGAAGGTTGATTTTATGTTTTCCTCCAATTGTTTTTGTTGATTCTGCGTGTCGTAGATCTACTAAAGTTAAAATCAACCAAAAATTGGTTGAATTCGTTCAAAACTCGGTTAAAATCAACCATAAAAAAAACATCATTGAGGGTTGGCGGTGCAGGATCTGACCAAAAAAATACATACGTAATTTTGACCCTGGATGTTGACTGATTTTTGGTTGATTTTTATTAAATATACCCCTAATAACTTTTTCAGGACATCCTCCGACATCCTGGTACTTTGCACATGAATGCACATCAACCCGGGATTTTTGTATGTCTGAAAGGCACCAACCCAGGAACGCGTTCTGCGGTCGCCAACCCTGCAATTGACCTGGGTTTTTACTGGGTCTTTCTTCACAGGTTGGCGACCCGGGTTAAGTCTGAATGACGTGACCCGGGAATTTGCTCTCTGGCCGCATGTAAACTGTTTTAATTGGCTAGGAAGGGCCGCATGATGCCTGATGATGTCATCATCAGCGGCAGCTGGAGAGGGACAGACGCCACTCATGAGAGGGACACATAGATGTGCAGAGAACTGTGCCAGAGGGGGCCATTCTGTTTATCATGTCTCACTGGAAGGAGGAGGAGGTCCTAGAGCATGGGTCTTCAACCTGCGGCCCTCCAGCTGCTGTGGAACTACACATCCCAGCATGCCCTGCCTCAGTTTTAGCAGTTATTAATAGCAAAACTGTGACAATGCATGCTGGGATGTGTAGTTCCACAGCAGCTGGAGGGCCACAGGTTGAAGACCCATGTCCTAGAGCATGACCTCATTATGGTGTAAAGGAAATGGAGCCCTAGTTTGCACACCATAATTAAGTAACAAGGTGCTACTCTGCTTGAGACTTAATAAAGTGTACAGGGGGGAAAAAGTTGCAGGTGCACTATCTCACACTAGCTCAACATGTAATAACCAGAGGCATTTAGCATAATCCTGGCAAGGGCTATGAACTTACCCACCGCGCCAAGGTAGGCTCTCATTGGGTAAGTCCCTAACATTAACTACAGGGGTTCAGGTCCGGGGGAGGGGGGGGGGGCAGGACACCCCAGAGCCACCCAGCTAGACAACCCCAGGGCACCGTATGAGGGATACAAATAAAGAGTTAAATAGGTAGAAGCAGCTAATGCTGGATGTGTGAGTGATGTGAGGAGTGAAAGAAAATGATGTGAAAGTGTTACATATATATAAAACTATAAGTGCCATAGTGTATTGAAATAAATCTTAGATTGCGATGCCCCTGGGATGTCCAGCCACGGTAGGTGCAGATACCCCATGCCCCAGAGAATCCCCCCCCCCCCCAATATTCACTGTCATAGTAAGCAAATGTAGGAGTTATTGCCTCAGTATGCTCACTCCACATATTCAGGGCAGAGTGCAGGGCTATTTAAAATCAGTGAGGGGTGGGTGGGGCAGAGTGCTAAACTAGGCTGAAGGTGTCTCATGCCTTCAGATATATGTATAAATACATAGAATCAGTTACAAAAGGAAGGGGGCCCTAGATTGCACACCATAATTAAGTAACGAGGTGCTACTCTGCTTGAGACTTAATACAGTGTACAGTGGGGAAAAAAGGTGCAGGTGCACTATCTCACACTAGCTCAACCTGTAATAGCCAGAGGCATTTAGCATAATCCTGGCCACATTATGGTGTGCCTGCAAACCGTCCCCTTAAAATGATGACACTGCTTTCAGAACTGGAAAAAAACAGCTTATGTCTCAAAGAGGCCAACCCGGGAATTTTCTGGGTCTGTGGAGTAGTGTGAAAGGGGGTCTCAAACAAAAACCCAGTCTGTTGCTGAATAGAGAATCCCGGGATGAGCAGGGAAATTCCCGGGTCATATGAAAGGGGTATAAGACTCATTTTTGGGGGGATCGGCCTGTGTTTTAAAGAACTTTGGCTTTGACTTCAACAAAATGGCTACCGTTGTTTTTCTAATAGTGTTGACCCTAGTGTATGCTCCCTTCTTAAGTTGTGGCTGTAGGGTTTCGGTTAAAAAAAACTCCGTAAAAGTCCCAGTCGCACTTCTGCTTTTCTGCAGTTTCTTAGCTGCTGAGAGTAATACACAGTAACATAGCAATAATTGTCTTTTTTTATTTTTTAGTAGATGTTAGAGGAGATTAGTATTCATTTATACAAGTTATTAAATTAATTAAGATGGTCAAGATTTATTTATTTAAAGAGGTTAATGTCTGATTTAATGTTTAACTTGTTTTTTGCCTTTTTTCCTTTAACGTATATTATGACATTTATATATATTTCATTTTCTAATTTTCTTACTGAATCTGCTGGGCTCATTCTCAGACGGTTGGTCCTCTTCATCCTGGAGAACTGACAAAATGATTGGGGGAGGGAGAACAATATTCTCATTATACAGCAATCCTGGTGTTAAAGCTCATATATAAAGAAAACAAAAGTTAACTTTAATTTATTCTTTGATATAAAAAAAAAATATCAATGCCTGTATCATTTAATAGCAAACGTGAACAGTAAGAAATCATATGTACCATAAACCATACCTCCCAACTGTCCCGATTTATGTGGGACAGTCGTTTTTTTTGGGACTATACCGCTGTCCCAGTCACGGACCGCAGTTGATTCTGAATCAGACGCCTCTACTGCAGCTTTTGTGACCAACCGGGGCAGCCGACTTACTATACCGTTGTAACGGCAGCCGTCATCATCGTCAGCAGCAGCATTTGCTGGATGCAAAAGATCCGTCTGACACAGGCGTACCATCTGCGGATGCCTCAAACAAGCACAGAAGTCGGGCTACACACCCACAACATTCCCGTGACACTCCCTCAAGACGTCACCCAGTTGCTGCCCAGAAACGCCTATTTCCCGATTGAGATGCAACCCACACGGAGCTACTTGCTACTTCTGATGCATCATACGAGGCTGACCCACAACAACAATGCAGGTTTCTTTGTATGAGCTGTCTGCGGTACAAATGGCCATCGACCATCGATAATTCAAAATCGTCGATGGTATATGACCGATGTTAACTACTTTTACCATCAATGGGGGAGAACCAGATGTTTTCCCACCAACAATGTTAAAGAGTTATGAATTTTATTTTATTTTTTTATCTTTCAGGGTGTAAGGGACACGGAGCATAGCTACACCCCCCGACACCTGCAAAACCATGCTTTGACTGGCCCGCGACTAACTCAATATTAAAGTAAAGGTGACCATCGATGATCAAAACCATTGATAGTTCCATTACAGATGGTTTCCCACCATCAAGGTTATCAATCGATGGTAACCATCGATGATAGCCCACCGATGGCCATCCCTAGTCTGCGGCTAATCTCCAGATGCCCTTGCGTCTGACTCAGAATCAGTCCCTGTAAGTGTGTGTGCGTGTGTACGTGTGCGTCTACGTCTACATTATGTGCATGGCATACTTATCACATTGTATACTTAGCTAAATGTTAGTCTGTGATTGATAGGTCCATAAATGGTTTCCCTTCCTATACAACAGTTACTATAGACATAGGGGCGGTGTATCAAGCCTTGGAGAGAAATATTGTGGAGCAGTCGCCCAAAGTAACCAATCAGCTTGTAACTGTTTTTTATCTAGCACAGACTATGAAATGACAGCTCAAAGCTGATTGATTGATTGATTGATTGCTTTGAGCAACGTCTCCAGTTTATCGCTCTCTAAGGCTTGATACACCTCCCCCCTAATGAGCTGACAACAACACAGACATACTTGGTCCGTGAACTGTAAAGTTACATCTCTAAGCACTCCGGTGTAATAACTGCTATCGGCTGGTGAAGTATTGTTTATACTAATTGACACTTTAATTGAGAGGATTTCCACATGAAAAGGCCGGATACATTTCTCCTGGATTGTTTTAGAGGATTATAAGAGATTTTCCGATAGGGATGGATGGATAAACCTCTCTTATCGGAGATGCGGGTCTCCTGTCGTCACATTAATTACTGTTTGTGAAAATTATAGGAAATTATGAATTTACATAGCGGAATGATCGCCTCGACGCAGCAATACTCATCATTATTCACAGTCACTTAATGCCAGTCGTGAGTCACCGGCTTCCATGTAATGTTTACCATTCATGGTCAGATACCCTGCACAGCACAATGAGGAGAAATTCCTGGAAACACAATGTATGGGAACGTCTCTAAGTCGCTGTTAACCCTGCGCTGTGATTGGGAAAGTTTTACCTTCAGACGCTGGATTTACGCAGGAAATATGTATAATTAGAAGATTTATAATAACAGATATGTATATTTGGATTAATTCCTTTAATTGGCATAAACAATTTAAATGTATCTCCCTCCGGGGTCCGGTATAATATGCCGACATAAGAATGTTGAGGTGTTTGCTAAGTTGACATTGACCATGTTGACATTCGTGTCCATCCTGATGAAATTTCAACTTGGTTAGAAGGTCGATAAAACAGTCCAGTGATCACCTACCTGCTAGCGGGTCTTTGGTCCTGCAGTCAGGTGACAATGACTTCCGTATGTCGCCCAGTGGTGAGTAATGTCTCTAACCCATAGCTCTAAGAGGTAAATTTACTAAAGCTTCTGAAACAGAGAATTGGTTATGTTGTTCATAGCAACCGAACAGATGCTGTCTGTCATTTTCTAAAAGGCAATAGAGAAAGGATAGACAGCATCAGATTGGTTGCTATGGGCAACATCACCAATTCTCTGTTTCAGAAGCTTTAGTAAATTTACCCCTAACCATCCCTCTAGTGCCTAACCCTAACATCCTCTAGTACCTAACCCTCTGCTCCCTCTGCCTGCCCCTAACCCTCTGCTCCTGCAGCCTAACCCCCCCCCCCTCCCACACACTGGGCCGTCTTTTTGTATGGGCTCAATGGGCTCTTGCCCAATGGCCCTAGGCTGATAGCTGAGGGTTCCCTCTTTCCAGGGGTACCAGATTTTTGAAAATCGGCCCTGGGGAACCGGAGATATCTGACTTGAAAGCAGTGGTCCCCATCCAAGCCTGTTAATTGCTCTTCCCAGCCAGATATCTCAGGTTCTGTCTGACTTAGAGTATTTCTGAGGGTATAAGCCAAAATCTGGGACTCTTCCCTTTTGGTGGACACTGGCAACTTGTCTCTACTATGCCCAGAACCAGAGATATCAGCCTTCCAGCAGCTGGTCCCTGCTCCAGCTCCACACGCCTAATATGCAGTTTTAGATTTTCATTAGTGAATTTCTCTGGCTCCTGAACTCTGGTCACCAAGTCCCCAGAACTCTCTGAAAGGTGGACACTCTAGTTTTTTATCCCATTCAAAGCTAAGAAATATATTTTCAGGAACTTGAGATATCTGCAGTCAAGCAAGCTGCCCTCCCACCGGAAAATTATAAATATTAAGCCCACTCCACTATCCACCCCTCCCCTATGTATTAAACACCCATTACCACCTTGGAAGTAATGTACCAGGGCTTCTTCATTTAGCCCAATGCACCCTTCTACAGTTTAGCCCCATCTATGCAGTAAAGGAGTGATTGGCAGAAACTGCTGCTTCAGGTCCTACATGCTGAGCGGAAGATAGAACACCCTCTACCGCCCGCAGGACATCAAATCTGCCGCTAATAGCACCCCCCACCCCTACCGCTGGAGCGCATTGCTGTGCCCAGGGGCCTACACTGCTGTTAAGACAGCCCTGCCCCCACAGCCCTTAATACGCCTCTCTAACACCCTAACTCTAACCCTCTGCTCCTGAAGTCTAACCCTAAACCTCCACTCCTCAGCCTAACCCTCTGCTCCCTCTGCCTGCCCCTAACCCCCACTCCACAGCCTAACCCTAACTCTCTGCTCCCTCTGCCTGCCCCTAACCCTCTGCTCCTGCAGCCTAACTTCCCCTCCTCCACAGCCCCTAACACTCAGCTCCAACAACCTAACTCTAATCCTCTGCTCTTGCAGCCTAACCACCCACCTTCCCCACAGCCCGTAACACTCATCTCCAACAACCTAACTCTAATCCTCTGCTCCTGCAGTCTAAACCTCCACTCCACAGCCTAACCCTAACCCTATGCTTCCACAAGCTAGCCCCAACCCTCCATTCCAGCAGCCTAACCAAACCCATTCCCCCCTTAACCTATCCCTAGCCCTTTTCTCCCAAAGCCTAACCCTCTACTATCGCTGACTTGTGGTACTGTTTCCATAAAGTCCTTTATCAAGACATTAGGCCCTTTACCAGGATGACTGTCAATCGCTTCTCAGCCATTTGGCTAAGATCAAGTGTAGTATCTGCTCGAGGGAAACTCTTGGTGTAGTACCTGTTCTTACACTGGGGGCATGAGAGGTCCCTAGTGTGGAATGGAGAACCACCTTGTGGAGTACCGTGCTGGAGAGGGACTGGCCCTGGTCGAAAGTGGAGAAAAACTGGGCTTAGTATCCATCGTCCAAGAAGGGCCCCTTGCTTGGAGCGGAGAACGGCATGGTCTAGTATCTACTCTCGTACTGAGAGTTGGTCCTGTACCCTGGCATTGAGTGGATATGAAGCTTGGTCTGGCTGGAGGTCAGGAGCAGCGTGAAGCCTGAGGTGCTATGTGCCCCTGGTGCTGGAAGAGCCAGAGGTGCCTGAAAATGCACTGGTGACCCACCACACCATGCACTAGTATGGCACTTTTGCACTAAGTGTAGTGCACTGGTCAGGAGTATCCTCTTTTTACCTTTGTGTGGGATGCACTGTGGATGGATTCGCTCAGGTTCGTTGTCCTCGGTGGTTGGAAGGAACCTTCTTAGACAGAAAAACAGACAACAATATGCAACTGCTTAAGTTTTATTCTATTAAAGTAGAATGAGGTAGTAGTGCAACACTTTTAGGATAATTCTCAGAACAATAGTAACATTCTAGTGCAATTTACTTGTTCACCTTGAATTAGAATAATGAATCCACAATATTTGCTGGGGTGTCACCACCTCCCTGAAGCTGGCCTGTTGCCTAGTAGTAGTCAACACAACAAAAACATCATATGGTATAAGTATCACACACAATGGAAATGTCAGAGAATATAAACCTCACACAACACGTAAATATCCAAATAACATAAGCTTTCAGGTTCTCAAATATTATTGTTGTTTCTTTCAAACGGGTACTGTAACCCGACCTGTGAACAGGGTTTCGGCTTTCCTGGGGCGAGTGACTTCTCACCTTCAACACTGGCTGGTGGTTCCCACACACTATGAGTGTCCTTAGGTAGGAAGTGAACAATGAGTCTGGGGCTTAAAGTAGTCAATTTGCGGGAGACCTGTGGCTGGTGGTTTGAAGACAAATAAGTCAGTGGGTGTAATATAGTTTGTACCACAAGATGGCGCTGTCCTCTGTGTCTTTGTGTTGCAAGATTTAGTCTCTCACTGTCCCTGGATCAAGGACCTGCTAGGGAGAATTCACAAACACTGGGTAGCTAAAATCCCTTTGCTAAAAGCTGCTTGCTGTTCCAATACTGTGCAATGTGGGGTCTCTTTTCGAGTTCCAGTCTGCCATGGACTGGCTGGAATAACAGTCTATGGATTGTACATCCTACACCTGAACTTGCTTGAGGCAGTCCTGTCCAGGATGGGCTGATAACCATGCTCTGGATATCTTATCTGCGGGCGCTGATGAGTATGGCATTCAGAATGTGCTCCCCTTTCTGAGTTAGGGGGAGGGGATGCGAGGTCGCGCCATAATAAGGCACTTCTTCCCCTTGCAGGATAACTATCAGATTCCCTGAATTGGCCACTGGCTTTGACACACAGTTTTGCAGCTAACTGCAATCAATGTGGCTCCACTCTGCACGCGGCGATAATCGCTGGCTTCTCCAATATGCGGCTTCACTCTGCCCCTGCTGCACACCGCTGACCTCTCCAATGTGCGGCTCACTCTGCCTCTGCTGCACACCGCTGTCCTCGCCAACATGCGGCTTCACTCACTCTCACTCTAGGGTTTCAGTTGATTGCGGTGGACCCACTGCAGACGGGTTTCATCTGGCTTACTAATCTGGTAAACTGCCAGTGTATCTTTCAGCTGCTTAGTGATCACATAGGGACAGGATTCCCATTTCGAGTCAGGTTTGCTCCGGGGCCTATTGTTTTTCTTTAGCACAAGAACTCCCTTGAGTAGAAGGTGAGCTAAGGCATCTTGGTCATAGTTTCTTTTCTGACGGTCTGGTACCTCGTCCATCCATTGGCTCACAATGGCACTGGCCTCCTTAAGTCGGCTTTGATGCTTCTGTACCCATGGAGTCTGAGTCCGTAGTTCAGTATCGGGGAGGCAGACTTGTAGGTCGGCTGGTAATCTCCCTGGTCTCCCAAACAAGAGGTAGGATGAGGAATACCTGTTAGAGGTGTGACGGGTATTACTATATACGAACATCAGTTCTGCTAATAGAGCAGGCCAATCGCCCTTCTGATCTTGGGGCAATGCTCGCAACATGTTGATCAAGGTCCTATTCATGCGTTCACATAAGCCATTAGTCTGAGGGTGGTAAGGGGTCATGCGGAATTTCTTACACCCATAGAGGTCACATAGTTCTCTGAACGGTTGGGACTCAAATGATGGACCCTGGTCCAAGAGGATCCTGTGTGGAAATCGATATGGTCGAACGAATGCCAACCAGAGGACCTCAGCTGGGGTCCGAGCTGTCAGGTCGCGCGCTGGTAAGGCTATGACAAACTTGGGGAAACGGTCTATTATGGTTAGGGCTAGAGATGAGCGGGTTCGGTTTTACTCGGTTCTCAAAATGGCATCTTATTGGCTCACGGATGTCACGTGTTTTGGATAGCCAATAAGATGCCGTTTTGAGAACCGAGTAAAACCGAATCCGCTCATCTCTACTTAGGGCATAGGTATATCCCATTTGACTGGGTTCCTTATTGACATGGTCGAGGGACACAAGCTCTAGGGTAGGGGTGGGCAACGTGCGGCCCGCGAACCGATCCTGTCCGGCCCCGCTTTCCCACACCACTGTGCAATGACAAGCGGCCCGACTGGCTGAGCTGCTCGTCAGTGCGCTACCTAACTCCAAGAAGCGGCGCCACAGAGGAAATCCCGGTCATGTTACTGGGTCTGCTGACCGGGATTTCCACTGTGAGGTCAGGCGCTGGGCGGCACCCGGGGGCGGGGCCACGGCAGGAGCGGGCAGCAGGCAGTAGCAGCAGGGACTCCGTGCGGCACAGCGGGCAGCGGGGATCAGGCAGCGGGCCCCGGATCTGCCACTGTGAAAAAAGGTAAAGGAATAAATGCTCAACTTTAAAAGCTGCTATATAGGTTCAGGGGAGGGGAGGGTTGGTTACAGAGCCGGCCTTAGGCATAGGCAAACTAGGCAATTGCCTAGGGCATTTGGTATGCTTAGGGGCACCAGCAGCTTCTGCTGATTAAAATGATATGCGGCATGCCTATATTCTGTGTGTGACTGCGGCTGTATCTGCATACGAAATGCTATGTTACAGTGTATTCCTGAAAATCACTGTACTATAGCATTTCATATGCAGATACAGCCGCAGTTGCACACAGAATATAGGCATGCTGCATATCATTTTAATCAACAGTAGCTGCTTGTGCATCCTAGCCACATAGTAATGCAAATAATAAGATGCATTTTCATAAACAAAAGGCGCCCGACATTAGCAGAGCTGCCAGCTGACTCATGCCAGGCATCTCCTGCAGAACCAGTGGCGGTGCTAGGGGGCACCAGCCAAAATCTTGCCTAGGGCATCATATTGGTTAGGGCCGGCTCTGGTTGGTTAGGAGGGGAGGGACTGCTATATGGGTTTAGGGGAGGATAGAGACTGCTATATAGGTCCAGCAGAGGGGGGAGAGGGAGGAAGGAGGGAAGGGTAGAGACTGCTATATAGGTCCAGCAGGGAGGGAGGAAGGAAGGAGGGAAGGGTAGAGACTGCTATATGGGTTTAGGGGAGGATAGAGACTGCTATATAGGTCCAGCAGAGGGGAGGGGAGGGAGGAAGGAGGGAAGGGTAGAGACTGCTATATAGGTCCAGCGCTATTTTTTTTATTACTGGATTTTTTATTACTGGATTACTTTTTTTTTTAGACATTTTGTTTTTTGCCCGTAAAAAACTACGTATTTAATGTATATTGTGGTGTATGTTTTTATAGTGTTATATATATATATATATATATTTATATATATACACACTATGTTTTTATTGTTATATACATAACTATAGGCCTAATTCAGACCTGATCGCTAGCAGGCGATTTTTGCACTGCTGCGATCAGGTAGTCGCCGCCTACAGGGGTGGGGGTAATCGCTGTGCAGGGGTATGATCGCATCTGCAGAGAGCTGCACAAACAAAAGTTTGTGCAGTCTCTGCACAGCCCAGGACTTACTCTTCCAGTGCGATGATCGAGACCGGAGCGGACGTCAGAAACCTTCCCTTCAAATGCCAGGTCCCGCCTGCGTTTTTCCGGGCACTCCTCTAAAACGGTCAGTTGCCACCCACAAACGTCCTCTTCCTCTCAATCACCTTGCGATCGCCCGTGCGATTGCTTTGTTCGTACCATCCCGTCGCTGCGGACCGACGCGCCTACACATTGCGGTGCAGTTCAGACCCGATTTACAAGATATTTTGTGTGTGGCCCTCGACTATTCACTGGAAGTGTTAAGCGGCCCCCCAGCTGAAATAATTGCCCACCCCTGCTCTAGGGGATACCCACTGATGATGGAGTGAAGGGGCACCCTCTGAGGCTGCCTTGCACCTGTCTTCCACATCTCGTCTCAGATTATGCCAATAGAACCGACTTTGCAGGTTCGCTTTGGTCTTTTGGACCCCGAAATGACCAGATTCATCATGATAAGCCCATAAGATAGTCTCTTTCGCAGATCAAGGTACAATGAGTTGGTCACCAGCGCGGTGTGTCTTTGAGTCGATGTAATACAGACAGAGCAACCGTCTTTGCAACTTTAATCGCTCCCTCTGTTTCCATAGCTGTAGAAGTTCCAGCGGCGCCACCTCTCTCTCCGCACAGGACAGTCCCTGGTGCGTCACTAGACACTTCCACACCCGTTGAATAAGTGGACACGTCTGCTGCCACTTCATCAGTCGACCCCTTCTTCCATGGCTATCGGCCTGGCAGCCGCGGTGTAGATCAGATGTTGTATGGGTGATCGCGGATGAGCATTGAAATTGGGCAACTCCACCAGTTCCCTCTGGTCTATATCTTCTTCCTCCTCATCCGGGGATGTTAGTCATGAGAGGGCATCAGCATTAGTGTTACTGTGACCATTCAATCATATATTGGTAGCTAGCCAGGCGTGATGCCCACCTCTGTTCCAGAGTGCCCAAACGGGCCGTGGCTTGATGTGCTAGTGGATTACAGTCCATGATGGCCATGAATGGGGTGGCGGCCAAGTAGTCTCATAATGTTTTGGTCACCGCCCATACCAATGCCAGGAATTCCAATTAAAATGCGCTATAATTTGCGTCATTCCTCTCGGTCTGTCTGAGGCTGCGGCTGGCATAGGCGATGACTTGTTCTCATCCACCCTGCCTCTGGGCGAGCACGGGTTCCAAGCCTTGTTTGCTGGTGTCCATATATAACGGAAACGGGAGGCTATAATTGGGGTAAGCCAGAAGTGGCGCTGTCATCAGGGTTTCTTTCAATTTGTCGAAGGTGGCCTGTCGGACGTCCGTCCACTCAACTGTAGTGCTTTTATGATACCCGTCTTTGGGAATCCCCTGAAGGAGTTCTGTGAGGGGTGGCAATCTTCGCAAAATCTTGAACAAACCTTCGATAATATCCCACAAACCCAACGAACCGTCGGATATCTTTGACCGTTCGTGGGGCCGGCCACTCCACCACCGCTTTTATCTTTTCCGAGCCTGGGGAGACTCTTTCCGAGTTCACTATATGGCCCAGATATTGGACTTCAGGTTTCAGGAAGTGACACTTCCCGGGTTTCAGCTTCAACCTGTACCTTGCCAATTGCTGGAAAACTTCCCGCAAGTGTTGGAGATGCTTTGGGTATGATTCAGAGAAGATAATGATATCATCTAAGTGTAATAGCACAATTTCAAAGTTCCGGTGTCCCAGGCAGTGCTCCATCACCCTCTGGAACGTCACCGGGGCATTGCTTCATCGGAAAGGGCATGCAGTTGAACTCGTAGAGGCCCATAGGGGTAACGAACGCCATCTTCTCTATGTCTTCTTCAGATACTTTGACCTGCCAGTATCCACTGGTCAAGTCTAATGTAGAGAAATACTTGGCAGCTTTAAAGGCCATAAGAGATTCCTCTATACGGGGAAGGGGGTAGGCATCTCGATGGGTAACACTGTTGAGACTCCTGTATCAACGCAGAAGCGCAGTTGGCCATCCATTTTGCATACTAGTACCATTGGTGCCGCCCACGGGCTGTGGCTTTCTCGGATGATCCCATTCATCATCTGCTCCAGCATCTGTCGAACCGGCTGGTAGAGGGCCGGAGCTACAGGTTGGTGTCATTCCTTAATTGGGCGTGACCCTCCTGTATGAATTTAATTGTGAATATCCTCGACGATGCCTATATCTGTTGGGCTTTTGCTGAAGGCATTGGCGTTCTCACACATGACGTCCAAGACTCCTTTCCTCTTCCTGTGTGTCCGTATCCCCGATCTGGATCTCTTCCCACCAGACAGTTGGCTGACCATAGTCCTGTCCACTCTCAACCCATATGCTGTGTTGTTTCCCTTGAGGTACCGGATGTACCACATCTTGGAAGGTGGTCCATAGCAATGTCGCTAACGATTGGTTCCGATAGATCTTGACCGCACGGTCATGCGGATTTAACACCCTGACAGGGACTTGTCCATTCTCAACGGTGACGAGGGAACTTGCCACGACGACCTCGTGTCGAGCGGGAATTAGACTTGCTTCTATCAATACATCATACTTCCGGCCACTCGGCCCAAAACGAGCCTTGCCCCATAAAATAGTTTCAGAATTGGGCTGGAGTCTCACCGGCTTCCCATACGTCAGCCTGACCTTCCCAATTTTGCCCATCTTGTGCACGAATCGCTGGTGACCTTGAAGCACCTTAATGGTCTTCTGTAGGGCTTGTTTGTTAATGGTCACTCCCTCCATCAACTTGTCTCTCAAGATCGCCCCCAGCTCGTCCGGACACTTGTGTAGCACGCTCATCCCCAGGATAATGGGGGCCACCTTGTCTTCATCGGTCGTGGTGACCAGGCATCCCTGCCTAGGTAGCAGCATTTTCCCAACCCTGATATCCGCTTCCCAATATCCCACACATGATATCTCAAGACCATTGCTGGCTATTAGCTGGTGCCACATGGGACGTGGGGACACTGGTCTTTGCCCCAGTGTCATCGGAGGGTCGGAAGTTGGGTGGTGGTGGTATCTGTGATCCGGTATGAATGGATGCACTGTGGATGGATTCGCTCAGGTTCGTTGTTCTCGGTGGTTGAAAGGAACCTTCTTAGACAGGAAAATGGACAACAATATGCAACTGCTTAAGTTTTATTCTATTAAATTAGAATGAGGTAGTAGTGCAACACTATTAGGATAATTCTCAGATCAATAGTAACATTCTAGTGCAATTTACTTGTTCACCCTGAATCAGAGTAATGAATCCACAATATTTGTTGGGGTGTCACCACCTCACTGAAGCTGACCTGTTGCCAAGTGGTAGTCAACACAACAAAAACATCATATGGTATAAGTATCACACACAATGGAAATGTCAGAGAATATAAACAACACGTAAATATCCATATAATGTCAGAGAATATAAACAACACGTAAATATCCATATAACATAACCTTTCAGGTACTCAAATATTATTATTGTCCCATTCAAACGGGTTCTGTAACCCGACCTGCGCACAGGGTTTCGGCTTTACTGGGGTGAGTGACTTCTCACCTTCAACACTGGCTGGCGGTTCCCACACACTATGAGCGTCCTTAGGTAGGAAGTGAACAATGAGTCCGGGGATTAAAGTAGTCAATTTGCGGGAGACCTGATGCTGGTGGTTTGAAGACAAATAAGTCCGTGGGTGTAATATAGTTTGTACCACAAGATGGCGCTGTCCTCTGTGTCTTTATGTTGCAAGATTTAGGGGCCTATTTATCACCATCCGCATTCAGGATGCGGATGACAGGTGATAAAATCACCCAAACTCGCACTGCGATAATTAATTACATCGCAGGGATGTATCAATTATCGCGTGCAGGGACAGAGCTTGCGGTCAAGCTCTGTCCCTACGATGCCTCTTTGCAGCATTATTGGGGTATTTTTCGTAAAAAAATACCCCGATGTCCTGCTGCACATGCGAAGCTACTGCTGCCACCCGGTCAACCCCCCCTCGTCGCGACTACCCCCGCGTGCCGCAGACCCCCCCAGCAGGATAATATACTCACCTGTACAGGGAGCCGGTTCGCGCTGCTTCAGGAGGCTGCCGGGCACCAGGTCCTTCTCCTGCACTGTGACCCCCGAGGCTGTAAAATGCCATTTTGCAGCATCACTTTACTGCACCGGGGTCACATTGCAGCACATGGGGGACCTGGCGCCCGGCAGCGCTCACCGGAGCAGCGGACACCGGCTCCCTAGATAGGTGAGTATGGCTTTTTTTTTTTTTTTACACTGTGATCTTCATCGGACACATAGCTGATCACTGGAGCCTGGTCCCGCTTAGCTTTCTCTTCCAAGGGCAGAGAGAGCTGGGCAAAAGGGTGCTTATCGCAGTTCTGCCCTGTGAGCTCGCCAGCCTGAACTGCCGAGATTATCACAGGGAACACTGCGGTATTTTTTCACATTTTTTTTAAAGTAAATCTGGTCAGATCGCATTTCCCATTATAAGTATGGGGGATGCGATGTGGGTTACTAAGAAAAAAGTGAATTAAAGGGTTTGGAGCAGTTTTTCATGAAAACGGCTCCAAATGCCCTTTATACATTCTGGTGATACTACAATAATGTGAAAATTTCACAATATGTTAGTAAAAATAATGTTAATAAATAGGCCCTTTAGTCTCTCACTGTCCCTGTGTCAAGGACCTGCTAGGGAGAATTCACAAACACTGGGTATATAAAACCCCTTGCTAAAAGCTGCTTGCTGTTCCAATACTGTGCAATGTGGAGTCTCTCTTAGAGGTCCAGTCTGCCATGGACTGGCTGCAATAACAGTCTATGGGGTCTATTCATGAAGCAGTGATAAGAGTGGAGAAGTGAGCCTGTGGAGAAGTTGCCCATGGCAACCAATCAGCTGCTCCGTACAACTGTATGGTATGCAAATAATAAATGTTACTTCAATGCTGATTGGTTGCCGTGGGCAACTTCTCCAATGCCTCATTTCTCCGCTCTTATCACTGCTTCATGAATAGACCACCTTGTATTATACATCTTACACCTGAACTTGCTTGAGGCAGTCCTGTCCGGGTGAACAAGTGTATGGATGTGCTGATAACCATGCTCTGTATATCTTAACTGCGGGCGCTGATGAGTATGGCATTCAGAATGTTCTCCCCTTTCTGAAGACCCTGAAGTCTGAATACCCTTGCCCCCTTGCAGGATCACTATCAGATTCCCTGAATTGGCCACTGGCCTTGACTCACGGTTTTTCAGCCAACTGCGATCAATATGGCTCTACTCTGCACGCGGCGATACCCGCTGACCTCTCCAACATGCGGCTCACTCTGCCTCTGCTGCACACCGCTGACCTCTCCAACATGCGGCTCACTCTGCCCGGCTGCACACCGCTGACCTCTCCAACATGCGGCTCACTCTGCCACTGCTGCACACCACTGACCTCTCCAATGTGTGGCTCACTCTGCCACTGCTGCACACCGCTGACCTCTCCAATGTGTGGCTCACTCTGCCTCTGCTGCACACCACTGACCTCTCCAATGTGTGGCTCACTCTGCCACTGCTGCACACCACTGACCTCTCCAATGTGTGGCTCACTCTGCCTCTGCTGCACACCACTGACCTCTCCAATGTGCGGCTCACTCTGCCTCTGCTGCACACCGCTGACCTCTCCAATGTGTGGCTCACTCTGCCTCTGCTGCACACCACTGACCTCTCCAATGTGCGGCTCACTCTGCCTCTGCTGCACACCGCTGACCTCTCCAACATGCGGCTCACTCTGCCCGGCTGCACACCGCTGACCTCTCCAACATGCGGCTCACTCTGCCACTGCTGCACACCACTGACCTCTCCAATGTGTGGCTCACTCTGCCTCTGCTGCACACCACTGACCTCTCCAATGTGCGGCTCACTCTGCCTCTGCTGCACACCGCTGACCTCTCCAACATGTGGCTCACTCTGCCTCTGCTGCACACCACTGACCTCTCCAATGTGTGGCTCACTCTGCCTCTGCTGCACACCACTGACCTCTCCAATGTGCGGCTCACTCTGCCTCTGCTGCACACCGCTGACCTCTCCAATGTGCGGCTCACTCTGCCTCTGCTGCACACCGCTGACCTCTCCAATGTGCGGCTCACTCTGCCCCTGCTGCACACCGCTGACCTCTCCAACATGCGGCTCACTCTGCCCGGCTGCACACCGCTGACCTCTACAACATGCGGCTCACTCTGCCTCTGCTGCACACCGCTGACCTCTCCAACATGCGGCTCACTCTGCGTCTGCTGCACACCGCTGACCTCTCCAACATGTGGCTCACTCTGCCCGGCTGCACACCGCTGACCTCTCCAACATGCGGCTCACTCTGCCCGGCTGCACAGTGATGACCTCTCCAACATGTGGCTCACTCTGCCCCTGCTGCACACCGCTGACCTCTCCAACATGCGTCTCACTCTGCCCGGCTGCACACCGCTGACCTCTCCAACATGCGGCTTCACTCTGCCCCTGCTGCACACCGCTGACCTCTCCATCATGCGCTCACTCTACCTCTGCTGCACACCGCTGACCTCTCCAACATGCGGCTCACTCTGCCTCTGCTGCACACCGCTGACCTCTCTAACATGCGTCTCACTCTGCCCGGCTGCACACCGCTGACCTCTCCAACATGCGGCTTCACTCTGCCCGGCTGCACACCGCTGACCTCTCCAACATGCGGCTTCACTCTGCCCCTGCTGCACACCGCTGACCTCTCCAACATGCGGCTCACTCTGCCTCTGCTGCACACCGCTGACCTCTCCAACATGCGGCTCACTCTGCCCGGCTGCACACCGCTGACCTCTCCAACATGCGGCTCACTCTGCCGGCTGCACACCGCTGACCTCTCGGCTCACTCTGCCCCTGCTGCACACCGCTGACCTCTCCAACATGCGGCTCACTCTGCCTCTGCTGCACACTGCTGACCTCTCCAACATGCGGCTCACTCTGCCTCTGCTGCACACCACTGACCTCTCCAACATGTGGCTCACTCTACCTCTGCTGCACACCGCTGACCTCTCCAACATGCGGCTCACTCTGCCTCTGCTGCACACCACTGACCTCTCCAACATGCGGCTCACTCTGCCTCTGCTGCACACCGCTGACCTCTCCAACATGCGGCTCACTATGCCTCTGCTGCACACCACTGACCTCTCCAACTTGCGGCTCACTCTGCCTCTGCTGCACACCGCTGACCTCTCCAACATGCGGCTCACTCTGCCACTGCTGCACATCGCTGACCTCTCCAACATGCGGCTCACTCTGCCTCTGCTGCACACCGCTGACCTCTCCAACATGCGGCTCACTCTGCCTCTGCTGCACACCACTGACCTCTCCAACATGCGGCTCACTCTGCCTCTGCTGCACACCGCTGACCTCTCCAACATGCGGCTCACTCTGCCCCTGCTGCAAATCGCTGACCTCTCCAACATGCGGCTCACTCTGCCTCTGCTGCACACCGCTGACCTCTCCAACATGCGGCTCACTCTGCCTCTGCTGCACACCACTGACCTCTCCAACATGCGGCTCACTCTGCCTCTGCTGCACACCACTGACCTCTCCAACATGCGGCTCACTCTGCCTCTGCTGCACACCGCTGACCTCTCCAACATGCGGCTCACTCTGCCTCTGCTGCACACCGCTGACCTCTCTAACATGCGTCTCACTCTGCCCGGCTGCACACCGCTGACCTCTCCAACATGTGGCTCACTCTGCCTCTGCTGCACACCGCTGACCTCTCCAATGTGCGGCTCACTCTGCCTCTGTTGCACACCACTGACCTCTCCAACATGTGGCTCACTCTGCCTCTGCTGCACACCGCTGACCTCTCCAATGTGCGGCTCACTCTGCCTCTGTTGCACACCACTGACCTCTCCAACATGTGGCTCACTCTGCCCCTGCTGCACACCGCTGACCTCTCCAATGTGCGGCTCACTCTGCCTCTGCTGCACACCGCTGACCTCTCCAACATGCGGCTCACTCTGCCTCTGTTGCACACCGATGACCTCTCCAATGTGCGGCTCACTCTGCCTCTGCTGCACACCACTGACCTCTCCAATGTGCGGCTCACTCTGCCTCTGCTGCACACCGCTGACCTCTCCAACATGCGGCTTACTCTGCCTCTGCTGCACACCACTGACCTCTCCAACATGCGGCTCACTCTGCCTCTGCTGCACACCACTGACCTCTCCAATGTGCGGCTCACTCTGCCTCTGCTGCACACCACTGACCTCTCCAATGTGCGGCTTACTCTGCCTCTGCTGCACACCGCTGACCTCTCCAACATGCGGCTCACTCTGCCCCTGCTGCACACCGCTGACCTCTCCAATGTGCGGCTCACTCTGCCTCTGCTGCATACCACTGACCTCTCCAACATGTGGCTCACTCTGCCTCTGCTGCACACCACTGACCTCTCCAACATGTGGCTCACTCTGCCCGGCTGCACACCGCTGACCTCTCCAATGTGCGGCTCACTCTGCCCCTACTGCACACCGCTGACCTCTCCAACATGCGTCTCACTCTGCCTCTGCTGCACACCACTGACCTCTCCAACATGTGGCTCACTCTGCCCGGCTGCACACCACTGACCTCTCCAACATGTGGCTCACTCTGCCCGGCTGCACACCGCTGACCTCTCCAACATGCGGCTCACTCTGCCTCTGCTCCAACATGTGGCTCACTCTGCCACTGCTGCACACCACTGACCTCTCCAATGTGTGGCTCACTCTGCCTCTGCTGCACACCGCTGACCTCTCCAACATGCGGCTCACTCTGCCTCTGCTGCACACCACTGACCTCTCCAACATGTGGCTCACTCTGCCTCTGCTGCACACCACTGACCTCTCCAATGTGTGGCTCACTCTGCCTCTGCTGCACACCCCTGACCTCTCCAATGTGCGGCTCACTCTGCCTCTGCTGCACACCGCTGACCTCTCCAATGTGCGGCTCACTCTGCCTCTGCTGCACACCACTGACCTCTCCAACATGCGGCTCACTCTGCCCGGCTGCACACCGCTGACCTCTCCAACATGCGGCTCACTCTGCCTCTGCTGCACACCGCTGACCTCTCCAACATGTGGCTCACTCTGCCACTGCTGCACACCGCTGACCTCTCCAATGTGCGGCTCACTGTGCCTCTGCTGCACACCGCTGACCTCTCCAACATGCGGCTCACTCTGCCCGGCTGCACACCGCTGACCTCTCCAACATGCGGCTCACTCTGCCTCTGCTGCACACCGCTGACCTCTCCAACATGTGGCTCACTCTGCCACTGCTGCACACCACTGACCTCTCCAATGTGTGGCTCACTCTGCCTCTGCTGCACACCACTGACCTCTCCAATGTGCGGCTCACTCTGCCTCTGCTGCACACCGCTGACCTCTCCAATGTGCGGCTCACTCTGCCTCTGCTGCACACCGCTGACCTCTCCAATGTGCGGCTCACTCTGCCCCTGCTGCACACCGCTGACCTCTCCAACATGCGGCTCACTCTGCCCGGCTGCACACCGCTGACCTCTCCAACATGCGGCTCACTCTGCCTCTGCTGCACACCGCTGACCTCTCCAACATGCGGCTCACTCTGCCCCTGCTGCACACCGCTGACCTCTCCAACATGCGGCTCACTCTGCCTCTGCTGCACACCGCTGACCTCTCCAACATGCGGCTCACTCTGCCTCTGCTGCACACTGCTGACCTCTCCAATGTGCGGCTCATTCTGCCTCTGCTGCACACCGATGACCTCTCCAATGTGCGGCTCACTCTGCCTCTGCTGCACACCACTGACCTCTCCAACATGTGGCTCACTCTGCCTCTGCTGCACACCGCTGACCTCTCCAACATGCGGCTCACTCTGCCCGGCTGCACACCGCTGACCTCTCCAACATGCGGCTCACTCTGCCTCTGCTGCACACCGCTGACCTCTCCAACATGCGGCTCACTCTGCCTCTGCTGCACACTGCTGACCTCTCCAATGTGCGGCTCACCCTACCTCTGCTACACACTGCTGA
This sequence comes from Pseudophryne corroboree, assembly GCF_028390025.1. NCBI lineage: Eukaryota > Metazoa > Chordata > Amphibia > Anura > Myobatrachidae > Pseudophryne > Pseudophryne corroboree. The sequence continues at coordinate 355,214,080 of NC_086454.1, read as the reverse complement.
CCTCTCCAATGTGCGGCTCACTCTGCCTCTGCTGCACACCGATGACCTCTCCAATGTGCGGCTCACTCTGCCCATGCTGCACACCACTGACCTCTCCAACATGCGGCTCACTCTGCCCCTGCTGCACACCGCTGACCTCTCCAACATGCGGCTCACTCTGCCCCTGCTGCACACCACTGACCTCTCCAACATGTGGCTCACTTTGCCTCTGTTGCACACCGCTGACCTCTCCAACATGCGGCTCACTCTGCCACTGCTGCACACCGCTGACCTCTCCAACATGCGGCTCACTCTGCCCCTGCTGCACACCGCTGACCTCTCCAACATGCGGCTCACTCTGCCTCTGCTGCACACCGCTGACCTCTCCAACATGCGGCTTCACTCATTCTCGCGGCCCATGGGTCTGATGTCCCAGGCGCCTCCTCGGTCTCCCGCGTGCCAGTACCAGCCAATCAGGTCTCCTTTCTCTTTAGGGCTGACAGTCATCAGGCCAGGCAGGTCCCGCCTCTTGTGTGCTTCTTAAAGGTTCCCCCGCAGGCAATTAACCCCATGTTGGCGTGCTATCTGCACTAGTCCTGTTGTACCAGTTCTGTACAGTGACACAGGCTGTCACCTTGCGGGATGTTACATTAGCACTTCACCACTTCTGTCTGCACCCACTTTCCTTTGCCCCGGCCTTTTGGCTAGGGCAAGGATCATTTTTACTTTTCCCCCGGCCTTCTGGCTGGGGCTTATTCATTTATTTGTTTCTTTTTTCACGTGTGTCTGCACCTTTTTTCTGCTCTTCACCACACCTTTTTATGTTTGTCATGTGTGTGTTCACGTTTTGGCAAGGTTTAGGTGAGACCCTTATGGGCCACCCTTTCCCCATGTATCTGAGGCGCTCTCCTTTTGGGGAGGGTTGAAGGTTTTCTGTTCCCCCAGAGGGAAGCTTCGGCCAACCCTGGGGAGAAAGGGACGACCCCGAGCCGTGAGGCGGAGGGAAGTCTGAAGATCTTTGCCCCCTAAGGGGCCTTTTGGCTTCGGGGGCCAGGGATCCGAGGGGTCCCTCTGTGCTTCAGCAAGGGGGCACCTGAAGACCCTTTTTCCCCTCAGTAGGCCTTTTGGCTCTGTGGGTTTGGGGTGTAACGGGGCCCTTCTCCTTTCTTACATGAGTGAATTAGGTGAATAACATGAATTTACCCTTATCTAAAACGATTTTAGTGAAAAAAAATAAAACATTTTTTTTTATAATGTTTTTTTCAAACATTGGAACATCGGTCAGGAAGATTGGTAACATCGGAATATTGGTAACATTGCGACCATCGCAAAGTTATTTTTTACACCCCAGACAGCTGCCAGGTACTCAGGGGGGGTCTGGGGGTGGCTTCGGGGGTTGTTTTACACTTTCCCAGTGGCTGCTATTGTCTGCAGCAGCTTGGACACGCCTGCGTTTTTCCAACCACTCCCTGAAAATGGTCAGTTGACACCCACAAATGCCCTCTTCCTGTCAATCACCTTGCAATCAGCTGTGCGAATGGATTCTTCGTAAAATCCATCGCTCAGCAATGATCCGCTTTGCACCCGTACGACGCGCCTGCACATTGTGGTGCATACGCATGCACAGTTCTGACCTGATCGCAGCGCAGAGGAAAAACCTAGCGTGCGATCAGGTCGGAATGACCCCCAATGTCAACATCATAATTGTCAACACTGTGGTGATGACATTATGATTGGTGACACGGTGATTGTCGATATACTGACTGCATTCATGAGAAATCACAATAATTATATGTACAGTACAATGGCCCTCATTCCGAGTTGCTCGCTCGCTCAGAGCCGGCCCTAACCAATTTGTTGCCCTAGGCAAGATTTTGTCTGGTGCCCCCTAGCACCACCGCTGGTTCTGCCTCTGACCTTGCACATCTTTCCCAGCACCATTACCCCTCACCCATAGCAGTCCTTGTACCCCCTATATTTTAAATAGGAACAGTTCGCACATTTGACGCACAGCCCAAAAAGGGGCATCTTCTTGCTGGAAAGGGACATGGCCACACAATAGTAACCCCAATTCCAATTACGCCACACAGTACTGCAACTTTATTCACATTTTATCTTGCGATAGTGTCCATAATTCATATTACATCCCGCAGTAGTATCACTTTACCTTATAAACGTTATTCCTCACAGTAGAGCCCCTTATGCACATTACATCACACTGAATTGCTCCTTATTCACATTACACCACACCTTATTGCTCTTTATTCACATTAGACGACACAGTAGTGCCCTTTCTATTTGCAACGCCACATAGTAGAGCACCTTATACACATAATGCCACACATTAGTAATGCATTTATACACAATTCCACACAGTAATGCCCCTTACACATATGAGACACATTAATGTCCTTATAAACATAATGCACCTTACACATTATGACAACCTTTATTAATGCCCTTTTACACATAATGTCCCTTACACACATGCCGCACATTATTAATGCCCTTATACACATAATGACACATATAGTGCCCCCTACACATTTGCTGCACACCGAATCCGCTCATCACTGATTATTGGGGCCCTAAACACATAATGACACACATACATTAGTACCCTGTTACACATATGCCGCACATTATTAATGCCCTTATACACATAATGACACACATAGTGGCCCTTTACACATATGTTGCACATTATTAATGCATTTTTACATGACACACATAATGCTCCTTACACATATTCTGAACACTACTGCACAACCAACCCACTCACATGCACACAGCACTCACACTTCCACTAACACTGTGACCTCTGATCTGCTTGGATACAGATGTGTCCTCACAAATCTTGCATCAATGCTAACGTCGGGCACTTTTTTTTATGAAAATGCATCTTATTTGCATTGCTATGTGGCTAGGATGCACAAGCAGCTTCTGCTGATTAAACTGATATGCAGCATGCCAATATACTGTGTGAGACTGTGGCTGTATCTGCATATGAAATGCTACATACAGAATATAGGCATGTCGCATATCATTTTAATCAGCAGAAGCTGATGATGCCCCTAGGCATATCAAATGCCCTAGGCAATTGCCTAGTTTGCCTATGCCTATGGCCGGCTCTGCGCTCGCTAGCTACTTTTTGCAGCCGTGCAAACGCATAGTCACCACCCACAGGGGAGTGTATTTTTGCTTTGCAAGTGTGCGAACGCCTGTGCAGCCGAGCGGTACAAAAACATTTTGTGCAAAACAAGACCAGCCCTGTAGTTATTTATTCTGGCCCTCATTCCGAGTTGATCGCTCGCAAGGCGATTTTAGCAGAGTTACACACGCTAAGCCGCCGCCTACTGGGAGTGAATCTTAGCTTCTTAAAATTGCGAACGATGTATTCGCAATATTGCGATTACAAACTACTTAGCAGTTTCAGAGTAGCTTCAGACTTACTCGTCATCTGCGATCAGTTCACTGCTTGTCGTTCCTGGTTTGACGTCACAAACACACCCAGCGTTCGCCCAGACACTCCTCCGTTTCTCCGGCCACTCCTGCGTTTTTTCCGGAAACGGTAGCGTTTTTATCCACACGCCCATAAAACGCCGTGTTTCCGCCCAGTAACACCCATTTCCTGTCAATCACACTACGATCGCCGGAGCGAAGAAAAAGCCGTGAGTAAAAATACTATCTTCATTGTTAAATTACTTGGCGCAGTCGCAGTGCGAATATTGCGCATGCGTACTAAGCGGAATTTCACTGCGATGCGATGAAAATTACCGAGCGAACGACTCGGAATGAGGGCCCCTGTGCGATGATTGCTGAGACAGAGGTCCCGGAATTGATTCAAGACACCCACCCTGCAAACGCCTGGTCACGCCTGCGTTTTTCCTACCACTCCCAGAAAACGGTCAGTTGACACCCATAAACGCCCTCTTCTTGTCAATCTCCTTGCGAACGGCTGTGCAAATAGAATCGTCGCTAGAAGCATTGCACAGCAACGATGCTGTTTGTACCTGTACAACGCGCGTGCGCATTGCGGTGCATACACATGCACAGTTTTGCCGATTTTTTACCTGATCGCTGCGCTGCAAAAATCGGCAGCGAGCGATCAACTCGGAATGACCCCCAATATTTTATGTATAATTATGGTGATTTTATGAATAAATATATATATATTTTAAAGGTTGAAGACCTCAAATTTGATTCTTAATAGGACACAGCAGCGCAGGTTTTCTCATTTCTCAGTATCTCTGTCTGCTGCAGTAGCTGTGGCCTTAACCCTCTGTGCTATCAGATGCTGGATGTTACCTGTTTATGACCACAAAGCCTTTAGAGAGCAAACTCTGGTTAAATGTATTTATATAAACTGCTCTAGATGAGTAGCTGTATTTGACCTCAGATCCCGGGGTGAGGAGGAAAGTGCCGTCTAGGCTGCAGAGCGCTGGCTTGGGGTCAGAAAAGATTGATGGAGGCCAGATGGTGTAAAAACTAAGTGACCTGGGTTAGATATCAGATATAAAATATTCCATTACTGTAATAGCGTGGCTCACAGTGCACAGGGGACCTGATTCATGTTTGTAAGCAAAGCAAAAAAGCAAGCCACTGAACAAACCCATTCTGCACTGCAGGTGGGGCAGATATAATATAACATGTGCAGAGAGAGTTAGATTTGGGTGAGGTGTGTTTAAACTGAAATCTAAATTGCAGTGTAATAATAAAGCTGTCTAACATGTGGGCTACATGCAAAAGCAGCCAGTATTTACCCTGCACAGAAAACATATAAATGTGTTTGCTCCACCTGCATGGCAACATGGTATGTTCCAGACACAAAGTAACGTTCTTTTCTTGCTTTACTTACAAATCTGAATCACGCCCTAGATTTCTTGTAGGATGCAAAACCTTGATACGGCAGCGTACGGATATCTGCCCCAATCTCAAACTACTATAGTCAAACTAGGCTAAGATCTTTTAATAAGGGTAGCACATGGGTAGCAGAGTGTCAGGAACCCAGGCAGCAGGATGCCAGACACTCACAATTGCACACAGGTAGCCAGAGTGTCAGGAACCCAGGCAGCAGGATGCCAGACACTCACAATTGCACACAGGTAGCCAGAGTGTCAGGAACCCAGGCAGCAGGATGCCAGACACTCACAATTGCACACAGGTAGCCAGAGTGTCAGGAACCCAGGCAGCAGGATGCCAGACACTCACAATTGCACATGGGTAGCCAGAGTGTCAGGAACTCAGGATTGTACTTTGGGAGCTGATTGCTAAGAATGTGTGAACTCGGATGTTTTTTAAAGGGGCAATAACTTACAAGGCAAAACTATGCCTTGTAAATGATTGCTGCTTTAAAAAAACATCCAAGATCGCCTGGAATCCCGCACCTCCCGCCAACTCGGGCCCTGTTACATATGCCCCTATATGTACTTTATGTAGCAAATGCTTCCTTGGCCAAGCCTCAAACACACAGAGAGGGATTGTGACATTAAACTCTATTGATTTGTGACCAATACTTGTATAACTTCACGACATAACATTTGGTATTAACAAGAAAGATTCTGGAAGAGTGTACACTGTCACAATAAAGTTAAAATATACAGTGAAAGCTAAGGACACAGCGCCACCTATTGTCCCCTCCATATAGTAGCTTAAGTGATGCTCAGGATATTGTAAATATTCAAATTGTGATGTTATTTGCCTAATGAAAGTTGCTGTCATGTAGGTGTATCCGGATGCTATAATTTTGCAGCATGGAAAGCATAATACTGAAACTGCTGCAGGCTCAGAGACAACGGTTTCGATGTCATGCAAGAAGCACTTTATCAGAACACTGCATGCAGCATTTCATCAACCGAAGAGCTTCTCAGGTGATGTGGAAATTCTTGGGAAAAGTTATATATTATCCCTAAGGATTTGTTAATACCCTGGCAGGGGTGCCAGGAGCTGTGTTGGAGGCTATGTGTAGAAAGCTGGGTGGCTTGATGAAGTTCTTACACATGGAGTGCGAAAACTTTGGGTGAGAGTGACTAGCCGAATACACAGCAGAATCACTGAATGTGAGTGGAGACTGGTGGAATTGAGTATAGACAGTCTAAACTAATGCGACCGGGCTATATTGTTAAGTGGCTGGACTAGATCTAGTGAGCAGGTCTAGGACATTAATGCAGAATGCCGAGCTGGGACCGGCTGAACTGAAAGCCAGGCTGTAACTGCCAATGCTAAATGCCTGGCTGGGACCAGCTATGCTGGAAGCCATGCTGGTACTGGCAATGCTGGATGCCCGGCTGCAACCGGCTATGCTAGAAGCCCTGCTGGAACTGACATTGCTATGCTGGATGCCGGGCTGGAACTGACAATGCTATGCTGAATGCCGGGCTGGGACCGGCTAAACTGAAAGCCAGGCTGTAACTGACAATGCTAAATGCCTGGCTGGGACCAGCTATGCTGGAAGCCATGCTGGTACTGGCAATGCTGGATGCCAGGCTGCAACCGGCTATGCTAGAAGCCCTGCTGGAACTGACAATGCTATGCTGGATGCCGGGCTGGAACCGGTTATGCTGGAAGCCAGGCTGGAACTGACAATGCTGGAAGCCAGGCTGGAACTGACAATGCTATGCTGGATGCCGGGCTGGAACCGGTTATGCTGGATGCCGGGCTGGAACTGACAATGCTGGATGCCGGGCTGGAACTGACAATGCTGGAAGCCAGGCTGGAACTGACAATGCTGAATGCCGGGCTGGAACTGACAATGCTGGATGCCGGGCTGGAACTGACAATGCTGGATGCCGGGCTGGAACTGGCTATGATGGAAGCCAGACTGGAACTGGCAATGCTGGATGCTGGGCTGCATTTGGCTATGCTGGAAGCCGGGCTGGGAATGGCAGTGCTGGAAGCCAGGCTGGAACTGACAATGCTGGATGCCAGGCTGGAACTGACAATGCTGGATGCCGGGCTGGGACCTGCTTGCTGGATCGGACTGGAAACAGATTGCTGAACTGGTATGGAAACAAAATACTGAGCTAGACTGGAAACAAATTGCTTGTACCAGACTGGAATACTAAGCTGGACTGAATTGGACTGGAACCAGATGACTGAACCGGACTGGAGTCGGAATGCTGAGTCGGAGTGGAACCGGATGATTGAACCAGACTGGAACCGGGTGATTGATCCATACTGTAGCTGAAATACTGACTGCAGGAAATAGGCAGGAACAGCTGAGGAGTCTGCAGACCTCTAGAAGACTAGGTTGGTGTCTGGAAGATCAACTTTGCACTGGCAACTGGCTGGTGCTCCAGGAAGTCCTTTATAGGACTGGCTGTCTTGCAAATGGATACTGTGATCAGCTGAGCAGGAGCAGTGCTCTGACTGGCTGAAAATGAACATGTGACTATATCCAATATGGCGGCGCTCATATGACATTTTTGGAGGAAACTCAGGCGTGGAGCAAGTCTCAGCAGTGCATTGTGGGAAGGCTTGACTTTGCCAGAGGCTGCAGACCTCCTGGACAAGCAGGAGAAAGAGCGATGAGGCAGGTAACTGACACTAACAGTCCAGAGCGTGATATCATGCAGTTTAACTTATAGATATGTATTTTATAGCACAAGAGGATCTGATTTGATGGTCCAGTCTGACCCCCTGTGAGTAAGCAAAGGGTAACCTCACTCTTTTTTTATTTTGAAAATAATGATACAGTCATTTTTCAATGGCCGCAATTAAGGGTGTGGGAGTGGTGTCTTCAGCTCAAGGCTGGCAGGGTGGCACCATTGCTGCCCCATTGGCACCTGCGTTTGGCTTGCGGTTTGCCTGGAAAGTCATGCTACAGCATGGGGATCCACCGGCTGAGAGCCACCAGCAAACCCTTGGGATGCTCCCAGGTCTCGGTTTCCTGGTCCTGGTAACCAGACAGTGATCAGTGAAGTTGGAAATTACAAATGTATTGAATCTAGAAGTGACCTGGAACTTGAATAAGATCCTTCATGAAGCTTTTTATTATTAATATTATTATTGTTACTACAACTATTATTCTCATTGTTTCTGTTGGCCGCAGCACTATACAGGGAATGTACACAGTAGCCATGAAATATGATGTGTCATAGGTACAGTAAATGTAAGGTGACATATCCCTGGAGCAGCACAGAGCAATAAACCGACAACCAATGTAGGACGTGGATAAGGGATGAGGGGATGAGGGTTGGGAAACTCACTGTATCTTAGTTTACAGGTAAGTGGGGGGTTGGGGGGAGGGGGAGTTCAGCACTCAGTTCCCACAAAGGGGGAGCACACTGAGTCAGTATAGTATATATGAGGACAGAGGGCTGTGTGACTCCTGGAAGCAGAGACAGGAGTATATAGCAGGTGAGTGTTTCCATTGTGATTCATTGCTTCATTTGATACAATTTTATTCTGTAATTCTCACCACTGAAATTCACACAGGGTGAGATGAGGAAAAGAGACAGGCAGGATGTGCGGTTCTCCATACTCTTCCTCTCTACTGACTCCCCTACATGTATCCACAACGCTGCAGCTCCACCCTATCCTATCCCATCGCTTTGAGTCCACCTCGCCTCTACGTCACTGGTTCCAATTCCATTATAGAATCCAGTTTATTCTCCTAATGTCAAAGCACTTCATCCATGTCCTTCCTACATCTCTGACCTTATCCCTGTCCTTCCTACATCTCTGACCTCATCCCTGTCCTTCCTACATCTCTGATCTCATCGCTGTCCTTCCTGCATCTCTGACCTCATCCCAGTCCTTCCTACATCTCGGACCTCATCCCTGTCCTTCCTACATCTCTGACCTCATCCCAGTCCTTCCTACATCTCTGACCTCATCCCTGTCCTTCCTACATCTCTGACCTCATCCCTTTCCTTCCTACATCTCTGACCTCATCCCAGTCCACATCCCCCCTTGCTTTCTCCGCTCTTCCTCTAACTCAGGGGTTCCCAAACTCTGTCCTCAAGGCCTCCAAACAGTTCACGTTTTCCAGGTCTCCTCACAGAATCACAAGTGAAATAATTAGCTCCATCTGTGCATCTTTTAAAATGTGTCAGTGTGTAATGAATACACCTGTGCACTTGCTAGGAGACCTGGAAAACATGAACTGTTGGGGAACCACTGCTCTAGTTGCTTCCTTGACTCTGTATTAGTCAACTACTCCCACTTCTGTATCCAACATACCTCTCCTCCGAATGCACTCCTCACAATATCAGACTATCTAGTAGCCTGTCCTGCTTCAAACACTCCCTTATATAATGCATCTGTTTCTCAAAGCCTCTTCCTCATTCTTCTCAGTTCACCTCCTAGTTCGGTCCCTTCTCTCTAAACGCTGTAAGATATCACAAGCAGGTCCCACCTCCCTCTAGCTTCTTCCCAGCACTGTACATGTCTCCAGTGCACTCCCTCTCATTATTAATGGTTTTTAATTTCTGTCCGTCCTCCCCGGGACATTGGGTCATTCAGATTATTTTACTGACACTCACAGTTGTCTTATTTAGTATATCATGGCCCGGACTTAAACTTAGTGTAAAGAACCCACCAGATGAGGTCACCTGGACGCTGGTTGGTGGGAAGAGAGTTTTTGTCCAAAAAATATGCCAAGACCTCGATTGTGCTCTATGCTAGATTGCAGAGCTCAGTTACTCCCGAGCTGGGGAGCCATCGGATGGGGACTGTGGAGATTAGTGTCCGGGGCCCTTACAGAAAGGGGGGCCCACCCCTGGTTCCCACCGCCAATACCTGGAGAGCGGCACCAGGCTGTAAAACAACAGTTGGCTGATCACCAGGGAGGACTTCTTAAAACAACCTTCCCTGCACATCAGCTCTCTGTGAACCATTCCTGTAGGTCAGCAATGCTCCACCTATATGTAACATAAATATGTATGACATCACAGAGGGGTGGAAAGGTGTAGCAGAATCTTTTTATTCGGGGAAGGGGCCCTGTCTATTTTGTCAGTCCCGGGCCCCACAATTCCTGATGGCATCCCTGCTCCCGAGGCCCACAGGTATGACCTGGATCTAAACCATTAGCTAAATAGAAGTAGTCATTGTTTGGCTTAGCTGGCCACAAACTGTGAGTAGACACCTCGTGCCTCAGACCTGTCTGCCTCAGTCTATGGCCATGTGAGTAGGTAACTATGTATAACTACTGGCTGATTATATAACCCCAAAGAGTACATAGAAACATAGAATTTGACGGCAGATAAGAACCACTTGGCCCAACCACTTGGCCCAACTAGTAATGCCATGCAATGTAAATGTGAATGAAAGCAAAGTTGCTTTAGGTCTTCTGCAATGTTATAATTACATAAATCGCATTAACATAAGTTGTGTGTTTGTTTAAAGATACATCAATTACGGAATATGTTATATTTGGCTTAGCGCCTAAGTGCGATAAACCCTCCACCAACACATCATGAAACTGAAGTTATTACCGGCTGACTGACTTATTTTGCCATTTTCAGATGACGTCAGGGACATTATTCGACATTGTTTTCTGTCAAGGAAATTGATTGATGTACAGAACTGTGAGTGTGAAATGGAAGTGGGGACTGAGAACGGCTCCCAGCGGTCTCATGACTGAGTGATTTCCTCTCGTGCCGCAACACATGGAATATAAAAGATAATAATTGGCTGTAGCAGGGACACGGTGTCACTGCAGACCCCCAGAGAGGCCGGCAATTAGTGTGCGCTAAGGAGGAGTCGCTGGAGAGGAATGTAAGAGACTGGCAGAATGCTGTTGTGTCATCGCCTCTTGGATGTAACATTTCATGTGTCACGCCGTACTACTGACCTAATGTTCTGCTGCGGAAATAACGTAGAAAACATTGTCATATTCACATATAAACAGCCAGGCTTACCACATATTGTCATTGGGGGTCATTCTGACCTGATCACACTCTGACGTTTTTCGCAGCGCAGTGATCAGGACACTACTGCGCATGCGTATGCAATGCGCAGGCGCGTCGTAAGGGTACAAAGCAGATCGTTGCTGTGCGATGGATTTAACGAAGAATCCATTCGCACAGCCGATCGCAAGGAGGTTGACTGGAAGAGGGCGTTTGTGGGTGGCAACTGACTGTTTTCAGGGAGTGGTTGAAAAAATGCAGGCGTGTCCTGGCGTTTGCAGAGCGGGTGTCTGATGTCAATTCCGGGACTGGACAGTCTGAAGTGATCGCAGCGGCTGAGTAAGTTCTGGGCTACTCAGAAACTGCACAAACTGTTTTTGTACCACTCGGCTGCACATGCGATCACACACTAGCACAGCTAAAATACACTCCCCCATGGGCGGTGACTATGTGTTTGCACGGCTGCATAAAGAAGCTAGCGAGCGATCAACTCGGAATGACCCCCCATTGACTTTCAAGTTGCTGTTCTGAAATGTATCACAGTGAATCACTGGAAGAACATAATACAATAAACCATATATTAGGCCCCATTGCATCTGTCTGATGTGGAAAACATGTACTGCTAGTGTTCCATGAGAACCAGCCAGGTATGATACACATGAGCAGACTGGGACAAACGACCTACGGGTTCATCTGATCTATTAATATATTATATTTGTAATAGCACCTGTCTTACCCTGATTTCTCCCCCCGCGTGTGCGAGTCCTGACACATTCGCTGAGCGGGTTAGATGTGCACATGACACATATAAAAGTCATCTGCTCCAGATTCAGCCTGCGTTATACCGGTGACCCGTCTGTGGGAGCAGGGTGTAGGCAGCCATGGTACGGTCCGGGGCACAGTATTGTATTTGTAAGGGCGTAGCCAGTGCCAGGGGAGACGTCACATTGTCACACTGTCCATGTTGTCACAATGCTGACAGTTATGATGCTGACGTAGTTGAAAAGTCGACATTGAACATGTCAGCATCTTAAATGTCAACATTCTACATAGACCAACAGCGGAGGGATAGAGATAGGCTGTGAGTCAGGAGGATTAGACACTAGGGGGAGGGGGAGGCACTAGGGGGAGGGTTAGACACTAGGGGGAGGGATATACACTAGGGGGAGGGTTAGGCACTAGGGGGAGGGTTAGGCACTAAAGGGAGGGTTAGGGTTAGGCACTAGGGGGAGGGTTAGGGTTAGGCACTAGGGGGAGGGTTAGACACTAGGGGGAGGGTTAGACACTAGGGGGGTAAGGCACTAGGGGTAGGGTTAGGTACTAGGGGGAGGGATAGGGTTAGACACTAGTGGGGGGGCTTAGGCACTAGGGGGGGGTAAGGCACTAGGGGTAGGGTTAGGTACCAGGGGGAGGGTTAGGGTTGGACACTAGGGGGAGGGTTAGGCACTAGGGGGAGGGTTAGGCACTAGGGGGAGGGTTAGGGTTAGGCACTGGGGGAGGGTTAGGCACTAGGGAGAGGGATAGGGTTAGACACTAGGGGGAGGGTTAGACACTAGGGGGAGGGTTAGGCACTAGGGGTAGGGGTAGGTACTAGGGGGAGTGTTAGGGTTAGACACTAGGGGGAGGGATAGGCACTAGGGGGAGGGTTAGGGTTAGACATTAGGGTGAGGGTTATGCACTAGGGTTAGGGTTAGGCACTAGGGCTAGGGTTAGTCACTACGGGGAGGTTTGGGCACTAGGGTGAGGGTTAGGCACTAGGGTGAGGGTTAGACACTACGGGGAGGTTTGGGCACTAGGGTGAGGGTTAGGCACTAGGGTGAGGGTTAGGGTTAGGCACTAGGGTGAGGGTTAGGCACTAGTGGGAGGGTTAGGCACTAGGGGGAGGGTTAGGCACTAGGGGTAGGGGTAGGTACTAGGGGGAGTGTTAGGGTTAGACACTAGGGGGAGGGATAGGCACTAGGGGGAGGGTTAGACACTAGGGGGAGGGTTAGGCACTAGGGGGAGGGTTAGACACTAGGGGGAGGGTTAGGCACTAGGGGGAGGGTTAGGCACTGGGGGAGGGTAAGGCACTAGGGGGAGGGTTAGGGTTAGACACTAGGGGGAGGGTTAGGCAATGGGGGAGGGTTAGGCACTAGGGGGAGGGTTAGGCACTAGGGGGAGGGTTAGACACTAGGGGGGGTAAGGCACTAGGGGGAGGGTTAGGGTTAGACACTAGGGGGAGGGTTAGGCACTAGGGGGAGGGTTAGGCACTAGGGGGAGGGTTAGGGTTAGGCACTAGGGGGAGGGTTAGGCACTAGGGGGAGGGTTAGGCACTAGGGGGAGGGTTAGGGTTAGACACTAGGGGGAGGGTTAGGCACTAGGGGGAGGGTTAGGCACAAGGGGGAGGGTTAGGCACTAGGGGAGGGTTAGGCACTATGGGAAGGGTTAGGCATTAGGGAGAGGGTTAGGTTAGGCACTATGGGGAGGGTTAGGGTTAGACACTAGGGAGAGGGTTAGGCACAAGGGGGAGGGTTAGGCACTAGGGTGAGGGTTAGGCACTAGGGTTAGGGTTAGACATTAGGGTGAGGGTTATGCACTAGGGTTAGGGTTAGGCACTAGGGCTAGGGTTAGTCACTACGGGGAGGTTTGGGCACTAGGGTGAGGGTTAGGCACTAGGGTGAGGGTTAGGGTTAAGCACTAGGGTGAGGGTTAGGCACTAGGGGGAGGGTTAGGCACTAGGGTGAGGGTTAGGCACTAGGGGGAGGGTTAGGCACTAGGGTGAGGGTTAGGCACTAGGGTGAGGGTTAGGCACTACGGGGAGGTTTGGGCACTAGGGTGAGGGTTAGGCACTAGGGGGAGGGCTAGGGTTAGGCACTATGGGAAGGGTTAGGCATTAGGGAGAGGGCTAGGGTTAGGCACTATGGGGAGGGTTAAGCATTAGGGAGAGGGCTAGGGTTACTCCCTAGGGGGAGGGTTAGGGTTAGACACTAGGGTGAGAGTTAGGGTTAGGCACTAGGGCTAGGGTTAGGCACTACGGGGAGGTTTGGGCACTAGGGTGAGGGTTAGGCACTAGGGTGAGGGTTAGACACTACGGGGAGGTTTGGGCACTAGGGTGAGGGTTAGGGTTAGGCACTAGGGTGAGGGGGTTAGGCACTACGGGGAGGTTTGGGCACTAGGGTGAGGGTTAGGCACTAGGGTTAGGGTTAGGAACTAGGGTGAGGGTTAGGCACTAGGGGGAGGGTTAGGCACTAGGGGGAGGGTTATGCACTAGGGTGAGGGTTAGGCACTAGGATGAGGGTTAGGCACTAGGGGGAGGGCTAGGGTTAGGCACTATGGGAAGGGTTAGGCATTAGGGAGAGGGCTAGGGTTAGGCACTATGGGGAGGGTTAGGGTTAGGCATTAGGGAGAGGGCTAGGGTTAGGCACTATGGGAAGGGTTAGGCATTAGGGAGAGGGCTAGGGTTAGGCACTATGGGGAGGGTTAGGGTTAGGCATTAGGGAGAGGGCTAGGGTTAGGCACTATGGGGAGGGTTAGGGTTAGGCATTAGGGAGAGGCCTAGGGTTACTCCCTAGGGGCAGGGTTAGGGTTAGACACAACGGGAAAGGTTAGGGTTAGGAAATAAGGGAGGGATAGAATTATGCTGCAGAAGGGGAAGATAGGGTTAAGGGGATAGTTAGGGGTTAGGATTGGCCATATTTACTGCTTGAAGCGATGCAGAATCTGGAAGCCAGACATAACTGGAGCCAGTGGAACAGGTAAGTCACCACTACACCACTACACCACCAGGAACTCTTTTGTCACATTTGTATTCCTGTAGGCATTTCTATTCTATGTAACCAGTGCAGACAGACTGCTTGTGCCAGGAACAGGTGTTGTTTGTCACACGGTCTGCACAAGCTGCAGGAAATGTAAAGGAGCTGATACAGTTTAATGTTGTTTTTTTTAATCACAATAAGGCAGAATAATCAAAAGCGATTGCTAGTAAATGAGGTCATCAACTGAAGGACATGAAAGGAAAGGCTCCTATACAGTGTCAGTATGAGGGTGATATCGCCCGGGGAACCGTGACCCTCAGACCGAGCCTGATTCTGAGTCACATGCAAAGCGACATTCACGCAAATGGCTGTTTTCCATTCACGCAGGGGGAAGGGCTGATACCGGCATTATCACACAGTCAAAGACGCACAGCTGTACACCAGGGGAATGGCTGATACCGGCATTATCACACAGTCACAGACGCACAGCTGTACACCAGGGGAATGGCTGATACCGGCATTAGCACACAGTCACAGACGCACGGCTGTACACCGGGGAAAGGACTGATAACGGCATTAGCACACAGTCACAGACGCACAGCTGTACACCGGGGGAAGGGCTGATACCGGCATTAGCACACAGTCACAGATGCACGGCTGTACACCGGGGTAAGGGCTGATACCGGCATTAGCACACAGTCACAGACGCACGGCTGTACACCGGGGGAAGGGCTGATACCGGCATTAGCACACAGTCACAGACACACGGCTGTACACCGGGGTAAGGGCTGATACCGGCATTAGCACACAGACACAGACGCACGGCTGTACACCGGGGGAAGGGCTGATACCGGCAGTAGCACACAGTCACAGACGCACGGCTGTACACCGGGGGAAGGGCTGATACCGGCATTAGCACACAGTCACAGACGCACGGCTGTACACCGGTGGAAGGGCTGATACCGGCATTAGCACACAGTCACAGACGCACGGCTGTACACCGGGGGAAGGGCTGATACCGGCAGTAGCACACAGTCACAGACGCACGGCTGTACACCGGGAGAAGGGCTGATACCGGCATTAGCACACAGTCACAGACGCACGGCTGTACACCGGGGGAAGGGCTGATACCGGCATTAGCACACAGTCACAGACACACGGCTGTACACCGGAGTAAGGGCTGATACCGGCATTAGCACACAGTCACAGACGCACGGCTGTACACCAGGGGAAGGGCTGATACCGGCAGTAGCACACAGTCACAGACGCACGTCTGTACACCGGGGGAAGGGCTGATACCGGCAGTAGCACACAGTCACAGACGCACGCTGTACACCAGGGGAAGGGCTGATACCGGCATTATCACACAGTCACAGACACACGGCTGTACACCGGGGAAAGGACTGATAACGGCATTATCACACAGTCACAGACGCACGGCTGTACACCGGGGGAAGGGCTGATACCGGCATTATCACACAGTCACAGATGCACGGCTGTACACCGGGGGAAGGGCTGATACCGGCATTAGCACACAGTCACAGACACACGGCTGTACACCGGGGAAAGGACTGATAACGGCATTATCACACAGTCACAGACGCACGGCTGTACACCGGGGGAAGGGCTGATACCGGCATTATCACACAGTCACAGACGCACGGCTGTACACCGGGGGAAGGGCTGATACCGGCATTATCACACAGTCACAGATGCACGGCTGTACACCGGGGGAAGGGCTGATACCGGCATTAGCACACAGTCACAGACGCACGGCTGTACACCGGGGGAAGGACTGATACCGGCATTAGCACACAGTCACAGACGCACGGCTGTACACCGGGGGAAGGACTGATACCGGCATTAGCACACAGTCACAGACGCACGGCTGTACACCGGGGGAAGGGCTGATACCGGCATTAGCACACAGTCACAGACGCACGGCTGTACACCGGGGAAAGGGCTGATACCGGCATTAGCACACAGTCACAGACGCAAGGCTGTACACCGGGGGAAGGGCTGATACCGGCATTATCACACAGTCACAGACGCACGGCTGTACACCGGGGGAAGGGCTGATACCGGCAGTAGCACACAGTCACAGACACACGGCTGTACACCGGGGGAAGGGCTGATACCGGCAGTAGCACACAGTCACAGACGCACAGCTGTACACCGGGGGAAGGGCTGATACCGGCATTAGCACACAGTCACAGACGCACGGCTGTACACCGGGGGAAGGGCTGATACCGGCAGTAGCACACAGTCACAGACGCACGGCTGTACACCGGCAGAAGGGCTGAT
The DNA here is from genome assembly GCF_028390025.1 of Pseudophryne corroboree. NCBI lineage: Eukaryota > Metazoa > Chordata > Amphibia > Anura > Myobatrachidae > Pseudophryne > Pseudophryne corroboree. The sequence goes on along the minus strand of NC_086454.1, from coordinate 355,197,213 downwards.
ACCGGCATTAGCACACAGTCACAGACGCATGGCTGTACACCGGGGGAAGGGCTGATACCGGCATTAGCACACAGTCACAGACACACGGCTGTACACCGGGGGAAGGGCTGATACCGGAACTAGCACACAGTCACAGACGCACGGCTGTACACCGGGGGAAGGGCTGATACCGGAACTAGCACACAGTCACAGACGCACGGCTGTACACCGGGAGAAGGGCTGATACCGGCATTAGCACACAGTCACAGACGCACGGCTGTACACCGGGGGAAGGGCTGATACCGGCATTAGCACACAGTCACAGACATACGGCTGTACACCGGGGTAAGGGCTGATACCGGCATTAGCACACAGTCACAGACGCACGGCTGTACACCGGGGGAAGGGCTGATACCGGCAGTAGAACACAGTCACAGACGCAAGGCTGTACACCGGGGGAAGGGCTGATACCGGCATTAGCACACAGTCACAGACGCACGGCTGTACACCGGGGGAAGGGCTGATACCGGCATTAGCACACAGTCACAGACGCACGGCTGTACACCGGGGGAAGGGCTGATACCGGCATTAGCACACAGTCACAGACGCACGGCTGTACACCGGCAGAAGGGCTGATACCGGCATTAGCACACAGTCACAGACGCACGGCTGTACACCGGCAGAAGGGCTGATACCGGCATTAGCACACAGTCACAGACGCACGGCTGTACACCGGCAGAAGGGCTGATACCGGCAGTAGCACACAGTCACAGACGCACGGCTGTACTCCGGCAGAAGGGCTGATACCGGCATTATCACACAGTCACAGACACACGGCTGTACACCGGGGGAAGGGCTGATACCGGCATTATCACACAGTCACAGACACACGGCTGTACACCGGGGGAAGGGCTGATACCGGCATTATCACACAGTCACAGACGCACGGCTGTACACCGGGGGAAGGGCTGATACCGGCATTATCACACAGTCACAGACGCACGGCTGTACATAGGGAGAAGGGCTGATACCGGCATTATCACACAGTCACAGACGCACGGCTGTACACCGGGGGAAGGGCTGATACCGGCACTAGCACACAGTCACAGACGCACGGCTGTACACCGGAGGAAGGGCTGATATCGGCACTAGCACACAGTCACCGACACACGGCTGTACACCGGGGGAAGGGCTGATACCGGCATTAGCACACAGTCACAGACGCACGGCTGTACACCGGGGGAAGGGCTGATACCGGCATTAGCACACAGTCACAGACGCAAGGCTGTACACCGGGGGAAGGGCTGATACCGGCATTAGCACACAGTCACAGACGCACGGCTGTACACCGGGGGAAGGGCTGATAACGGCATTATCACACAGTCACAGACACACGGCTGTACACCGGGGGAAGGGCTGATAACGGCATTAGCACACAGTCACAGACGCACGGCTGTATACAGGGAGAAGGGCTGATAACGGCATTAGCACACAGTCACAGACGCACGGCTGTACACCGGGGGAAGGGCTGATACCGGCATTAGCAAACAGACACAGACGCACGGCTGTACACCGGGGGAAGGGCTGATACCGGCATTATCACACAGTCACAGACGCACGGCTGTACACCGGGGGAAGGGCTGATACCGGCATTATCACACAGTCACAGATGCACGGCTGTACACCGGGGGAAGGGCTGATACCGGCATTAGCACACAGTCACAGACACACGGCTGTACACCGGGGAAAGGACTGATAACGGCATTATCACACAGTCACAGACGCACGGCTGTACACCGGGGGAAGGGCTGATACCGGCATTATCACACAGACACAGACGCACGGCTGTACACCGGGGGAAGGGCTGATACCGGCATTATCACACAGTCACAGATGCACGGCTGTACACCGGGGGAAGGGCTGATACCGGCATTAGCACACAGTCACAGACGCACGGCTGTACACCGGGGGAAGGACTGATACCGGCATTAGCACACAGTCACAGACGCACGGCTGTACACCGGGGGAAGGACTGATACCGGCATTAGCACACAGTCACAGACGCACGGCTGTACACCGGGGGAAGGGCTGATACCGGCATTAGCACACAGTCACAGACGCACGGCTGTACACCGGGGAAAGGGCTGATACCGGCATTAGCACACAGTCACAGACGCAAGGCTGTACACCGGGGGAAGGGCTGATACCGGCATTATCACACAGTCACAGACGCACGGCTGTACACCGGGGGAAGGGCTGATACCGGCAGTAGCACACAGTCACAGACACACGGCTGTACACCGGGGGAAGGGCTGATACCGGCAGTAGCACACAGTCACAGACGCACAGCTGTACACCGGGGGAAGGGCTGATACCGGCATTAGCACACAGTCACAGACGCACGGCTGTACACCGGGGGAAGGGCTGATACCGGCAGTAGCACACAGTCACAGACGCACGGCTGTACACCGGCAGAAGGGCTGATACCGGCATTAGCACACAGTCACAGACGCATGGCTGTACACCGGGGGAAGGGCTGATACCGGCATTAGCACACAGTCACAGACACACGGCTGTACACCGGGGGAAGGGCTGATACCGGAACTAGCACACAGTCACAGACGCACGGCTGTACACCGGGAGAAGGGCTGATACCGGCATTAGCACACAGTCACAGACGCACGGCTGTACACCGGGGGAAGGGCTGATACCGGCATTAGCACACAGTCACAGACACACGGCTGTACACCGGGGTAAGGGCTGATACCGGCATTAGCACACAGTCACAGACGCACGGCTGTACACCGGGGGAAGGGCTGATACCGGCAGTAGAACACAGTCACAGACGCACGGCTGTACACCGGGGGAAGGGCTGATACCGGCATTATCACACAGTCACAGACGCAAGGCTGTACACCGGGGGAAGGGCTGATACCGGCATTAGCACACAGTCACAGACGCACGGCTGTACACCGGGGGAAGGGCTGATACCGGCATTAGCACACAGTCACAGACGCACGGCTGTACACCGGGGGAAGGGCTGATACCGGCATTAGCACACAGTCACAGACGCACGGCTGTACACCGGCAGAAGGGCTGATACCGGCATTAGCACACAGTCACAGACGCACGGCTGTACACCGGCAGAAGGGCTGATACCGGCAGTAGCACACAGTCACAGACGCACGGCTGTACACCGGCAGAAGGGCTGATACCGGCATTAGCACACAGTCACAGACGCACGGCTGTACACCGGGGGAAGGGCTGATAACGGCATTATCACACAGTCACAGACACACGGCTGTACACCGGGGGAAGGGCTGATACCGGCATTATCACACAGTCACAGACACACGGCTGTACACCGGGGGAAGGGCTGATACCGGCATTATCACACAGTCACAGACGCACGGCTGTACATAGGGAGAAGGGCTGATACCGGCATTATCACACAGTCACAGACGCACGGCTGTACACCGGGGAAGGGCTGATACCGGCACTAGCACACAGTCACAGACGCACGGCTGTACACCGGAGGTAGGGCTGATATCGGCACTAGCACACAGTCACCGACACACGGCTGTACACCGGGGGAAGGGCTGATACCGGCATTAGCACACAGTCACAGACGCACGGCTGTACACCGGGGGAAGGGCTGATACCGGCATTAGCACACAGTCACAGACGCAAGGCTGTACACCGGGGGAAGGGCTGATACCGGCATTAGCACACAGTCACAGACGCACGGCTGTACACTGGGGGAAGGGCTGATAACGGCATTATCACACAGTCACAGACACACGGCTGTACACCGGGGGAAGGGCTGATAACGGCATTAGCACACAGTCACAGACGCACGGCTGTACACAGGGAGAAGGGCTGATAACGGCATTAGCACACAGTCACAGACGCACGGCTGTACACCGGGGGAAGGGCTGATACCGGCATTAGCAAACAGACACAGACGCACGGCTGTACACCGGGGGAAGGGCTGATACCGGCATTATCACACAGTCACAGACGCACGGCTGTACACCGGGGGAAGGGCTGATACCGGCATTATCACACAGTCACAGATGCACGGCTGTACACCGGGGGAAGGGCTGATACCGGCATTAGCAAACAGACACAGACGCACGGCTGTACACCGGGGGAAGGGCTGATACCGGCATTATCACACAGTCACAGATGCACGGCTGTACACCGGGGGAAGGGCTGATACCGACAGTAGCACACAGTCACAGACGCACGGCTGTACACCGGAGGAAAGGCTGATACCGGCAGTAGCACACAGTCACAGACGCACGGCTGTACATTGGGGGAAGGGCTGATACCGGCATTAGCACACAGTCACAGATGCACGGCTGTACACCGGGGGAAGGGCTGTTACCGGCATTATCACACAGTCACAGACGCACGGCTGTACACCGGGGGAAGGGCTGATACCGGCAGTAGCACACAGTCACAGACACACGGCTGTACACCGGGGGAAGGGCTGATACCGGCAGTAGCACACAGTCACAGACGCACAGCTGTACACCGGGGGAAGGGCTGATACCGGCATTAGCACACAGTCACAGACGCACGGCTGTACACCGGGGGAAGGGCTGATACCGGCAGTAGCACACAGTCACAGACGCACGGCTGTACACCGGCAGAAGGGCTGATACCGGCATTAGCACACAGTCACAGACGCATGGCTGTACACCGGGGGAAGGGCTGATACCGGCATTAGCACACAGTCACAGACACACGGCTGTACACCGGGGGAAGGGCTGATACCGGAACTAGCACACAGTCACAGACGCACGGCTGTACACCGGGAGAAGGGCTGATACCGGCATTAGCACACAGTCACAGACGCACGGCTGTACACCGGGGGAAGGGCTGATACCGGCATTAGCACACAGTCACAGACACACGGCTGTACACCGGGGTAAGGGCTGATACCGGCATTAGCACACAGTCACAGACGCACGGCTGTACACCGGGGGAAGGGCTGATACCGGCAGTAGAACACAGTCACAGACGCACGGCTGTACACCGGGGGAAGGGCTGATACCGGCATTATCACACAGTCACAGACGCAAGGCTGTACACCGGGGGAAGGGCTGATACCGGCATTAGCACACAGTCACAGACGCACGGCTGTACACCGGGGGAAGGGCTGATACCGGCATTAGCACACAGTCACAGACGCACGGCTGTACACCGGGGGAAGGGCTGATACCGGCATTAGCACACAGTCACAGACGCACGGCTGTACACCGGCAGAAGGGCTGATACCGGCATTAGCACACAGTCACAGACGCACGGCTGTACACCGGCAGAAGGGCTGATACCGGCAGTAGCACACAGTCACAGACGCACGGCTGTACACCGGCAGAAGGGCTGATACCGGCATTAGCACACAGTCACAGACGCACGGCTGTACACCGGGGGAAGGGCTGATAACGGCATTATCACACAGTCACAGACACACGGCTGTACACCGGGGGAAGGGCTGATACCGGCATTATCACACAGTCACAGACACACGGCTGTACACCGGGGGAAGGGCTGATACCGGCATTATCACACAGTCACAGACGCACGGCTGTACATAGGGAGAAGGGCTGATACCGGCATTATCACACAGTCACAGACGCACGGCTGTACACCGGGGAAGGGCTGATACCGGCACTAGCACACAGTCACAGACGCACGGCTGTACACCGGAGGTAGGGCTGATATCGGCACTAGCACACAGTCACCGACACACGGCTGTACACCGGGGGAAGGGCTGATACCGGCATTAGCACACAGTCACAGACGCACGGCTGTACACCGGGGGAAGGGCTGATACCGGCATTAGCACACAGTCACAGACGCAAGGCTGTACACCGGGGGAAGGGCTGATACCGGCATTAGCACACAGTCACAGACGCACGGCTGTACACTGGGGGAAGGGCTGATAACGGCATTATCACACAGTCACAGACACACGGCTGTACACCGGGGGAAGGGCTGATAACGGCATTAGCACACAGTCACAGACGCACGGCTGTACACAGGGAGAAGGGCTGATAACGGCATTAGCACACAGTCACAGACGCACGGCTGTACACCGGGGGAAGGGCTGATACCGGCATTAGCAAACAGACACAGACGCACGGCTGTACACCGGGGGAAGGGCTGATACCGGCATTATCACACAGTCACAGACGCACGGCTGTACACCGGGGGAAGGGCTGATACCGGCATTATCACACAGTCACAGATGCACGGCTGTACACCGGGGGAAGGGCTGATACCGGCATTAGCAAACAGACACAGACGCACGGCTGTACACCGGGGGAAGGGCTGATACCGGCATTATCACACAGTCACAGATGCACGGCTGTACACCGGGGGAAGGGCTGATACCGACAGTAGCACACAGTCACAGACGCACGGCTGTACACCGGAGGAAAGGCTGATACCGGCAGTAGCACACAGTCACAGACGCACGGCTGTACATTGGGGGAAGGGCTGATACCGGCATTAGCACACAGTCACAGATGCACGGCTGTACACCGGGGGAAGGGCTGTTACCGGCATTAGCACACAGTCACAGACGCACGGCTGTACACCGGGGGAAGGGCTGATACCGGCACTAGCACACAGTCACAGACGCACGGCTGTACACCGGGGTAAGGGCTGATACCGGCATTAGCACACAGTCACAGACGCACAGCTGTACACCGGGGGAAGGGCTGATACCGGCATTATCACACAGTCACAGACGCATGGCTGTACACCAGGGGAATGGCTGTTACCGGCATTAGCACACAGTCACAGACGCACGGCTGTACACCGGGGTAAGGGCTGATACCGGCACTAGCACACAGTCACAGACGCACGGCTGTACACCGGGGGAAAGGCTGATACCGGCAGTAGCACACAGTCACAGACGCACGGCTGTACACCGGGCGAAGGGCTGATACCGGCATTACTACACAGTCACAGACGCACGGCTGTACACCGCGGGAATGGCTGATACCGGCATTAGCATACAGTCACAGACGCACGGCTGTACACTGGGGTAAGGGCTGATACCGGCACTAGCACACAGTCACAGACGCACGGCTGTACACCGGGGTAAGGGCTGATACCGGCATTAGCACACAGTCACAGACGCACGGCTGTACACCGGGGAAAGGACTGATACAAGCATTATCACACAGTCACAGACGCACGGCTGTACACCGGGGGAAGGGCTGATACCGGCATTATCACAGTCACAGACGCACGGCTGTACACCGGGGGAAGGGCTGATACCGGCATTAGCACACAGGCACAGACGCACGGCTGTACACCGGGGTAAGGGCTGATACCGGTAATAGCACACAGTCACAGACGCACGGCTGTACACCGGGGGAAAGGCTGATACCGGCAGTAGCACACAGTCACAGATGCACGGCTGTACACCGGGGGAAGGGCTGATACCGGCATTAGCACACAGGCACAGACGCACGGCTGTACACCGGGGGAAGGGCTGATACCGGTATTAGCACACAGTCACAGACGCACGGCTGTACACCGGGGGAAAGGCTGATACCGGCAGTAGCACACAGTCACAGGCGCACGGCTGTACACCGGGGGAAGGGCTGATACCTGCATTAGCACACAGGCACAGACGATCGGCTGTACACCGGGGTAAGGGCTGATACCGGTATTAGCACACAGTCACAGACGCACGGCTGTACACCGGGGGAAAGGCTGATACCGGCAGTAGCACACAGTCACAGGCGCACGGCTGTACACCGGGAGAAGGGCTGATACCGGCATTAGCACACAGGCACAGACGCACGGCTGTACACCGGGGTAAGGGCTGATACCGGTACTAGCACACAGTCACAGACGCACGGCTGTACACCGGGGGAAAGGCTGATACCGGCATTAGCACACAGTCACAGACGCACGGCTGTACACCGGGGGATGGGCTGATACCGGCATTAGCACACAGTCACAGACGCACGGCTGTACACCGGGGGAAAGGCTGATACCGGCATTAGCACACAGACACAGACGCACGGCTGTACACCGGGGGAAGGGCTGATACCGGCATTAGCACACAGTCACAGACGCATGGCTGTACACCGGGGGAAGGGCTAATACCGGCATTAGCACACAGTCACAGACGCACGGCTATACACCGGGGGAAAGGCTGATACCGGCAGTAGCACACAGTCACAGATGCACGCCTGTACACCGGGGGAAGGGCTGATACCGGCATTAGCATAGAGTCACAGACGCACGGCTATACACCGCGGGAATGGCTGATACCGGAATTAGCACACAGTCACAGACGCACGGCTGTACACCGGGGTTAGGGCTGACACCGGCACTAGCACACAGTCACAGACGCACGGCTGTACACCGGGGTGAGGGCTGATACCGGCAGTAGCACACAGTCACAGATGCACGGCTGTACACCGGGGGAAAGGCTGATACCGGCAGTAGCACAGTCACAGACGCACGGCTGTACACCAGGGGAAGGGCTGATACCGGCATTAGCACACAGTCACAGACGCACGGCTGTACACTGGGGGAAAGCTGATACCGGCAGTAGCACACAGTCACAGATGCACGGCTGTACACCGGGGGAAGGGCTGATACCGGCATTAGCACACAGTCACAGACGCACGGCTGTACACTGGGGGAAAGCTGATAACGGCATTAGCACACAGTCACAGACGCACGGCTGTGCACCGGGGGAAAGGCTGTTACCGGCATTAGCACACAGTCACAGACACACGGCTGTACACCAGGGGAAAGGCTGATACCGGCATTATCACACAGTCACAGATGCACGGCTGTACACTGGGGGAAGGACTGATACCGGCATTAGCACACAGTCACAGACGCACGGCTGTGCACCGGGGGAAAGGCTGTTACCGGCATTAGCACACAGTCACAGACACACGGCTGTACACCAGGGGAAAGGCTGATACCGGCATTATCACACAGTCACAGATGCACGGCTGTACACTGGGGGAAGGACTGATACCGGCATTAGCACACAGTCACAGACGCACGGCTGTACACCGGGGGAAGGGCTGATACCGGCATTAGCACACAGTCACAGACGCATGGCTGTACACCGGGGGAAAGGCTGATTACGGCAGTAGCACACAGTCACAGACGCACGGCTGTACACCGGGGGAAGGGCTGATACCGGCATTAGCACACAGTCACAGACGCACGGCTGTACACCGGGGGAAAGGCTGATACCGGCATTAGCACACAGTCACAGACGCACGGCTGTACACCGGGGGAAAGGCTGATACCGGCATTAGCACACAGTCACAGACGCACGGCTGTACACCGCGGGAATGGCTGATACCGGCATTAGCACACAGTCACAGACGCACGGCTGTACACCGGGGGAAGGGCTGATACCGGCATTAGCACACAGTCACAGACGCACGGCTGTACACTGGGGGAAAGCTGATACCGGCATTAGCACACAGTCACAGACGCACGGCTGTGCACCGGGGGAAAGGCTGTTACCGGCATTAGCACACAGTCACAGACACACGGCTGTACACCAGGGGAAAGGCTGATACCGGCATTATCACACAGTCACAGATGCACGGCTGTACACTGGGGGAAGGACTGATACCGGCATTAGCACACAGTCACAGACGCACGGCTGTGCACCGGGGGAAAGGCTGTTACCGGCATTAGCACACAGTCACAGACACACGGCTGTACACCAGGGGAAAGGCTGATACCGGCATTATCACACAGTCACAGATGCACGGCTGTACACTGGGGGAAGGACTGATACCGGCATTAGCACACAGTCACAGACGCACGGCTGTACACCGGGGGAAGGGCTGATACCGGCATTAGCACACAGTCACAGACGCATGGCTGTACACCGGGGGAAAGGCTGATTACGGCAGTAGCACACAGTCACAGACGCACGGCTGTACACCGGGGGAAGGGCTGATACCGGCATTAGCACACAGTCACAGACGCACGGCTGTACACCGGGGGAAAGGCTGATACCGGCATTAGCACACAGTCACAGACGCACGGCTGTACACCGGGGGAAAGGCTGATACCGGCATTAGCACACAGTCACAGACGCACGGCTGTACACCGCGGGAATGGCTGATACCGGCATTAGCACACAGTCACAGACGCACGGCTGTACACCGGGGTAAGGGCTGATACCGGCACTAGCACACAGTCACAGACGCACGGCTGTACACCGGGGGAAGGGCTGATAACGGCATTATCACACAGTCACAGACACACGGCTGTACACCGGGGGAAGGGCTGATAACGGCATTAGCACACAGTCACAGACGCACGGCTGTACACAGGGAGAAGGGCTGATAACGGCATTAGCACACAGTCACAGACGCACGGCTGTACACCGGGGGAAGGGCTGATACCGGCATTAGCAAACAGACACAGACGCACGGCTGTACACCGGGGGAAGGGCTGATACCGGCATTATCACACAGTCACAGACGCACGGCTGTACACCGGGGGAAGGGCTGATACCGGCATTATCACACAGTCACAGATGCACGGCTGTACACCGGGGGAAGGGCTGATACCGGCATTAGCAAACAGACACAGACGCACGGCTGTACACCGGGGGAAGGGCTGATACCGGCATTATCACACAGTCACAGATGCACGGCTGTACACCGGGGGAAGGGCTGATACCGACAGTAGCACACAGTCACAGACGCACGGCTGTACACCGGAGGAAAGGCTGATACCGGCAGTAGCACACAGTCACAGACGCACGGCTGTACATTGGGGGAAGGGCTGATACCGGCATTAGCACACAGTCACAGATGCACGGCTGTACACCGGGGGAAGGGCTGTTACCGGCATTAGCACACAGTCACAGACGCACGGCTGTACACCGGGGGAAGGGCTGATACCGGCACTAGCACACAGTCACAGACGCACGGCTGTACACCGGGGTAAGGGCTGATACCGGCATTAGCACACAGTCACAGACGCACAGCTGTACACCGGGGGAAGGGCTGATACCGGCATTATCACACAGTCACAGACGCATGGCTGTACACCAGGGGAATGGCTGTTACCGGCATTAGCACACAGTCACAGACGCACGGCTGTACACCGGGGTAAGGGCTGATACCGGCACTAGCACACAGTCACAGACGCACGGCTGTACACCGGGGGAAAGGCTGATACCGGCAGTAGCACACAGTCACAGACGCACGGCTGTACACCGGGCGAAGGGCTGATACCGGAATTACTACACAGTCACAGACGCACGGCTGTACACCGCGGGAATGGCTGATACCGGCATTAGCATACAGTCACAGACGCACGGCTGTACACTGGGGTAAGGGCTGATACCGGCACTAGCACACAGTCACAGACGCACGGCTGTACACCGGGGTAAGGGCTGATACCGGCATTAGCACACAGTCACAGACGCACGGCTGTACACCGGGGAAAGGACTGATACCGGCATTATCACACAGTCACAGACGCACGGCTGTACACCGGGGGAAGGGCTGATACCGGCATTATCACAGTCACAGACGCACGGCTGTACACCGGGGGAAGGGCTGATACCGGCATTAGCACACAGGCACAGACGCACGGCTGTACACCGGGGTATGGGCTGATACCGGTATTAGCACACAGTCACAGACGCACGGCTGTACACCGGGGGAAAGGCTGATACCGGCAGTAGCACACAGTCACAGATGCACGGCTGTACACCGGGGGAAGGGCTGATACCGGCATTAGCACACAGGCACAGACGCACGGCTGTACACCGGGGGAAGGGCTGATACCGGTATTAGCACACAGTCACAGACGCACGGCTGTACACCGGGGGAAAGGCTGATACCGGCAGTAGCACACAGTCACAGGCGCACGGCTGTACACCGGGGGAAGGGCTGATACCTGCATTAGCACACAGGCACAGACGATCGGCTGTACACCGGGGTAAGGGCTGATACCGGTATTAGCACACAGTCACAGACGCACGGCTGTACACCGGGGGAAAGGCTGATACCGGCAGTAGCACACAGTCACAGGCGCACGGCTGTACACCGGGAGAAGGGCTGATACCGGCATTAGCACACAGGCACAGACGCACGGCTGTACACCGGGGTAAGGGCTGATACCGGTACTAGCACACAGTCACAGACGCACGGCTGTACACCGGGGGAAAGGCTGATACCGGCATTAGCACACAGTCACAGACGCACGGCTGTACACCGGGGGATGGGCTGATACCGGCATTAGCACACAGTCACAGACGCACGGCTGTACACCGGGGGAAAGGCTGATACCGGCATTAGCACACAGACACAGACGCACGGCTGTACACCGGGGGAAGGGCTGATACCGGCATTAGCACACAGTCACAGACGCATGGCTGTACACCGGGGGAAGGGCTAATACCGGCATTAGCACACAGTCACAGACGCACGGCTATACACCGGGGGAAAGGCTGATACCGGCAGTAGCACACAGTCACAGATGCACGCCTGTACACCGGGGGAAGGGCTGATGCCGGCATTAGCATAGAGTCACAGACGCACGGCTATACACCGCGGGAATGGCTGATACCGGAATTAGCACACAGTCACAGACGCACGGCTGTACACCGGGGTTAGGGCTGACACCGGCATTAGCACACAGTCACAGACGCACGGCTGTACACCGGGGTGAGGGCTGATACCGGCAGTAGCACACAGTCACAGATGCACGGCTGTACACCGGGGGAAAGGCTGATACCGGCAGTAGCACAGTCACAGACGCACGGCTGTACACCAGGGGAAGGGCTGATACCGGCATTAGCACACAGTCACAGACGCACGGCTGTAAACTGGGGGAAAGCTGATACCGGCAGTAGCACACAGTCACAGATGCACGGCTGTACACCGGGGGAAAGGCTGATACCGGCAGTAGCACACAGTCACAGATGCACGGCTGTACACCGGGGGAAGGGCTGATACCGGCATTAGCACACAGTCACAGACGCACGGCTGTACACTGGGGGAAAGCTGATACCGGCATTAGCACACAGTCACAGACGCACGGCTGTGCACCGGGGGAAAGGCTGTTACCGGCATTAGCACACAGTCACAGACACACGGCTGTACACCAGGGGAAAGGCTGATACCGGCATTATCACACAGTCACAGATGCACGGCTGTACACTGGGGGAAGGACTGATACCGGCATTAGCACACAGTCACAGACGCACGGCTGTACACCGGGGGAAGGGCTGATACCGGCATTAGCACACAGTCACAGACGCATGGCTGTACACCGGGGGAAAGGCTGATTACGGCAGTAGCACACAGTCACAGACGCACGGCTGTACACCGGGGGAAGGGCTGATACCGGCATTAGCACACAGTCACAGACGCACGGCTGTACACCGGGGGAAAGGCTGATACCGGCATTAGCACACAGTCACAGACGCACGGCTGTACACCGGGGGAAAGGCTGATACCGGCATTAGCACACAGTCACAGACGCACGGCTGTACACCGCGGGAATGGCTGATACCGGCATTAGCACACAGTCACAGACGCACGGCTGTACACCGGGGTAAGGGCTGATACCGGCACTAGCACACAGTCACAGACGCACGGCTGTACACCGGGGGAAGGGCTGATAACGGCATTATCACACAGTCACAGACACACGGCTGTACACCGGGGGAAGGGCTGATAACGGCATTAGCACACAGTCACAGACGCACGGCTGTACACAGGGAGAAGGGCTGATAACGGCATTAGCACACAGTCACAGACGCACGGCTGTACACCGGGGGAAGGGCTGATACCGGCATTAGCAAACAGACACAGACGCACGGCTGTACACCGGGGGAAGGGCTGATACCGGCATTATCACACAGTCACAGACGCACGGCTGTACACCGGGGGAAGGGCTGATACCGGCATTATCACACAGTCACAGATGCACGGCTGTACACCGGGGGAAGGGCTGATACCGGCATTAGCAAACAGACACAGACGCACGGCTGTACACCGGGGGAAGGGCTGATACCGGCATTATCACACAGTCACAGATGCACGGCTGTACACCGGGGGAAGGGCTGATACCGACAGTAGCACACAGTCACAGACGCACGGCTGTACACCGGAGGAAAGGCTGATACCGGCAGTAGCACACAGTCACAGACGCACGGCTGTACATTGGGGGAAGGGCTGATACCGGCATTAGCACACAGTCACAGATGCACGGCTGTACACCGGGGGAAGGGCTGTTACCGGCATTAGCACACAGTCACAGACGCACGGCTGTACACCGGGGGAAGGGCTGATACCGGCACTAGCACACAGTCACAGACGCACGGCTGTACACCGGGGTAAGGGCTGATACCGGCATTAGCACACAGTCACAGACGCACAGCTGTACACCGGGGGAAGGGCTGATACCGGCATTATCACACAGTCACAGACGCATGGCTGTACACCAGGGGAATGGCTGTTACCGGCATTAGCACACAGTCACAGACGCACGGCTGTACACCGGGGTAAGGGCTGATACCGGCACTAGCACACAGTCACAGACGCACGGCTGTACACCGGGGGAAAGGCTGATACCGGCAGTAGCACACAGTCACAGACGCACGGCTGTACACCGGGCGAAGGGCTTATACCGGCATTACTACACAGTCACAGACGCACGGCTGTACACCGCGGGAATGGCTGATACCGGCATTAGCATACAGTCACAGACGCACGGCTGTACACTGGGGTAAGGGCTGATACCGGCACTAGCACACAGTCACAGACGCACGGCTGTACACCGGGGTAAGGGCTGATACCGGCATTAGCACACAGTCACAGACGCACGGCTGTACACCGGGGAAAGGACTGATACCGGCATTATCACACAGTCACAGACGCACGGCTGTACACCGGGGGAAGGGCTGATACCGGCATTATCACAGTCACAGACGCACGGCTGTACACCGGGGGAAGGGCTGATACCGGCATTAGCACACAGGCACAGACGCACGGCTGTACACCGGGGTAAGGGCTGATACCGGTATTAGCACACAGTCACAGACGCACGGCTGTACACCGGGGGAAAGGCTGATACCGGCAGTAGCACACAGTCACAGATGCACGGCTGTACACCGGGGGAAGGGCTGATACCGGCATTAGCACACAGGCACAGACGCACGGCTGTACACCGGGGGAAGGGCTGATACCGGTATTAGCACACAGTCACAGACGCACGGCTGTACACCGGGGGAAAGGCTGATACCGGCAGTAGCACACAGTCACAGGCGCACGGCTGTACACCGGGGGAAGGGCTGATACCTGCATTAGCACACAGGCACAGACGATCGGCTGTACACCGGGGTAAGGGCTGATACCGGTATTAGCACACAGTCACAGACGCACGGCTGTACACCGGGGGAAAGGCTGATACCGGCAGTAGCACACAGTCACAGGCGCACGGCTGTACACCGGGAGAAGGGCTGATACCGGCATTAGCACACAGGCACAGACGCACGGCTGTACACCGGGGTAAGGGCTGATACCGGTACTAGCACACAGTCACAGACGCACGGCTGTACACCGGGGGAAAGGCTGATACCGGCATTAGCACACAGTCACAGACGCACGGCTGTACACCGGGGGATGGGCTGATACCGGCATTAGCACACAGTCACAGACGCACGGCTGTACACCGGGGGAAAGGCTGATACCGGCATTAGCACACAGACACAGACGCACGGCTGTACACCGGGGGAAGGGCTGATACCGGCATTAGCACACAGTCACAGACGCATGGCTGTACACCGGGGGAAGGGCTAATACCGGCATTAGCACACAGTCACAGACGCACGGCTATACACCGGGGGAAAGGCTGATACCGGCAGTAGCACACAGTCACAGATGCACGCCTGTACACCGGGGGAAGGGCTGATACCGGCATTAGCATAGAGTCACAGACGCACGGCTATACACCGCGGGAATGGCTGATACCGGAATTAGCACACAGTCACAGACGCACGGCTGTACACCGGGGTTAGGGCTGACACCGGCACTAGCACACAGTCACAGACGCACGGCTGTACACCGGGGTGAGGGCTGATACCGGCAGTAGCACACAGTCACAGATGCACGGCTGTACACCGGGGGAAAGGCTGATACCGGCAGTAGCACAGTCACAGACGCACGGCTGTACACCAGGGGAAGGGCTGATACCGGCATTAGCACACAGTCACAGACGCACGGCTGTACACTGGGGGAAAGCTGATACCGGCAGTAGCACACAGTCACAGATGCACGGCTGTACACCGGGGGAAAGGCTGATACCGGCAGTAGCACACAGTCACAGATGCACGGCTGTACACCGGGGGAAGGGCTGATACCGGCATTAGCACACAGTCACAGACGCACGGCTGTACACTGGGGGAAAGCTGATACCGGCATTAGCACACAGTCACAGACGCACGGCTGTGCACCGGGGGAAAGGCTGTTACCGGCATTAGCACACAGTCACAGACACACGGCTGTACACCAGGGGAAAGGCTGATACCGGCATTATCACACAGTCACAGATGCACGGCTGTACACTGGGGGAAGGACTGATACCGGCATTAGCACACAGTCACAGACGCACGGCTGTACACCGGGGGAAGGGCTGATACCGGCATTAGCACACAGTCACAGACGCATGGCTGTACACCGGGGGAAAGGCTGATTACGGCAGTAGCACACAGTCACAGACGCACGGCTGTACACCGGGGGAAGGGCTGATACCGGCATTAGCACACAGTCACAGACGCACGGCTGTACACCGGGGGAAAGGCTGATACCGGCATTAGCACACAGTCACAGACGCACGGCTGTACACCGGGGGAAAGGCTGATACCGGCATTAGCACACAGTCACAGACGCACGGCTGTACACCGCGGGAATGGCTGATACCGGCATTAGCACACAGTCACAGACGCACGGCTGTACACCGGGGTAAGGGCTGATACCGGCACTAGCACACAGTCACAGACGCACGGCTGTACACCGGGGTAAGGGCTGATACCGGCATTAGCACACAGTCACAGACACACGGCTGTACACCGGGGAAAGGACTGATACCGGCATTAGCACACAGTCACAGACGCACGGCTGTACACCGCGGGAATGGCTGATACCGGCATTAGCACACAGTCACAGACGCACGGCTGTACACCGGGGTAAGGGCTGATACCGGCACTAGCACACAGTCACAGACGCACGGCTGTACACCGGGGTAAGGGCTGATACCGGCATTAGCACACAGTCACAGACACACGGCTGTACACCGGGGAAAGGACTGATAACGGCATTATCACACAGTCACAGACGCACGGCTGTACACCGGGGGAAGGGCTGATACCGGCATTAGCACACAGGCACAGACGCACGGCTGTACACCGGGGTAAGGGCTGATACCGGTATTAGCACACAGTCACAGACGCACGGCTGTACACCGGGGGAAAGGCTGATACCGGCAGTAGCACACAGTCACAGATGCACGGCTGTACACCGGGGGAAGGGCTGATACCGGCATTAGCACACAGGCACAGACGCACGGCTGTACACCGGGGTAAGGGCTGATACCGGTATTAGCACACAGTCACAGACGCACGGCTGTACACCGCGGGAATGGCTGATACCGGCATTAGCACACAGTCACAGACGCACGGCTGTACACCGGAATAAGGGCTGATACCGGCACTAGCACACAGTCACAGATGCACGGCTGTACACCGGGGTAAGGGCTGATACCGGCATTAGCACACAGACACAGACGCACGGCTGTACACCGGGGGAAGGGCTGATACCGGCATTAGCACATAGTTACAGATGCTACAGTGGTCCCAGCAGTGTGTGACTCTGAATCAGCCACACAGCCTGGTAAGAAGAACCCTTCACCACAGAGGCTGTAGCACATGATGGTCTCCTCCCTCCTTACTGGTCTGGGTCCCATTCACAACTCTATTAGCAAAAGAAAAACATTTATGTAAAGCGGGCTCATCAGTGACCTGAGAGCCTAGGCAGCCGATCGCCCCACTATGGCAGCGACTGTAATGTACAGAGTTATTTTCCAAGTCATCTTTGTGATGTCCACACACAGTGCACTGATCCATAATCCTGACTGCCAGGCAACACGAGCTAATCACTGATCCAAGATCCTGACTGCCAGGCAACACGGGCCAATCACTGATCCATGATCCTGACTGCCAGGCAACACGGGCCAATCACTGATCCATGATCCTGACTGCAAGGCAACACGGGCTAATCACTGATCCATGATCCTGACTGCCAGGCAACACGGGCTAATCATGATCCTGCCTGCCAGGCAACACGGGCTAATCACTGATCCATGATCCTGACTGCCAGGCAACACGGGCCAATCACTGTTCCATGATCCTGACTGCCAGGCAACACGGGCTAATCACTGATCCATGATCCTGACTGCCAGGCAACATGGGCTAATCATAATCCTGACTGCCAGGCAACACGGGCTAATCACTGATCCAAGATCCTGACTGCCAGGCAACACGAGCTAATCACTGATCCAAGATCCTGACTGCCAGGCAACACGGGCCAATCACTGATCCATGATTCTGACTGCTAGGCAACACGGGCCAATCACTGATCCATGATCCTGACTGCCAGGCAACACGGGCTAATCACTGATCCATGATCCTGACTGCCAGGCAACACGGGCTAATCATGATCCTGACTGCCAGGCAACACGGGCTAATCACTGATCCATGATCCTGACTGCCAGGCAACACGGGCCAATCACTGATCCATGATCCTGACTGCCAGGCAACACGGGCTAATCACTGATCCATGATCCTGACTGCCAGGCAACACGGGCCAATCACTGATCCATGATCCTGACTGCCAGGCAACACGGGCCAATCACTGACCCATGATCCTGGCTGCCAGGCAACACGGGCTAATCACTGATCCATGATCCTGACTGCCAGGCAACATGGGCCAATCACTGATCCATGATCCTGACTGCCAGGCAACACGGGCCAATCACTGATCCATGATCCTGGCTGCCAGGCAACACGGGCTAATCACTGATCCATGATCCTGACTGCCAGGCAACACGGGCCAATCACTGATCCATGATCCTGGCTGCCAGGCAACACGGGCCAATCACTGATCCATGATCCTGACTGCCAGGCAACACGGGCCAATCACTGATCCATGATCCTGGCTGCCAGGCAACACGGGCCAATCACTGATCCATGATCCTGACTGCCAGGCAACACGGGCCAATCACTGATCCATGATCCTGGCTGCCAGGCAACACGGGCCAATCACTGATCCATGATCCTGACTGCCAGGCAACACGGGCTAATCACTGATCCATGATCCTGACTGCCAGGCAACACGGGCTAATCATGATCCTGCCTGCCAGGCAACACGGGCTAATCACTGATCCATGATCCTGACTGCCAGGCAACACGGGCCAATCACTGATCCATGATCCTGACTGCCAGGCAACACGGGCCAATCACTGATCCATGATCCTGGCTGCCAGGCAACACGGGCTAATCACTGATCCATGATCCTGACTGCGGGGCAACACAGGCTAATCACTGGTCCATGATCCTGACATGTCATGGATAGGGAGCCAGCCCAGGGTTCCGGAGTCTGGAGCATTCCGGCCATGCAGCACCTATTCCCTCTGTCCGAGTGCAGCAGTTGCGGGTCAGGAGGGGGGCTGTACATGTCCCTGCACCATTCGCTGTGTGTCATACACGGGGACGTGCACAGAAACTCTACAGAAGCCGAGGTCGCTGCAGGGAACTGGTCCGGTCCGGCGCTCTGGAGCTCGGGCCATTCCAGCTTTCACCCAATACCGAGAACGTTTCCCATTCATTTTTATCAATTTTAACCGATGGAAGTCAATTTCTTGTACGTCCAGGGTTAAAACACACATTTACTAACATTTCAAAATTAACATACAATAATCTGTTAGTAAATATATTAGCTCCTGAATCACAAGATCGCTTTCCATCAGTTTGGAATCAATGGCCCTCATTCCGAGTTGATCGGTCGCAAGGCGAATTTAGCAGAGTTACACACGCTAAGCCGCCGCCTACTGGGAGTGAATCTTAGCTTCTTAAAATTGCGACCGATGTATGCGCAATATTGCGATTACTAACTACTTAGCAGTTTCAGAGTAGCTTCAGACTTACTCTGCCTGTGCGATCAGTTCAGTGCTTGTCGTTCCTGGTTGACGTCACAAACACACCCAGCGTTCGCCCAGGCACTCCCACCGTTTCTCCGGCCACTCCTGCGTTTTTTCCGGAAACGGTAGCGTTTTCAGCCACACGCCCCTGAAACGCCGTGTTTCCGCCCAGTAACACCCATTTCCTGTCAATCACATTACGATCGCCGGAGCGAAGAAAAAGCCGTGAGTAAAAATACTTTCTTCATAGTAAAGTTACTTGGCGCAGTCGCAGTGCGAACTTTGCGCATGCGTACTAAGCGGATTTTCACTGCGATGCGATGAAAAATACCGAGCGAACAACTCGGAATGAGGGCCAATATATGAAACTGAGAGATCTTTACTAAATAAACCCCTAACTCTCTGTTTTGTCCTGTATTGATCCGTCTCACAGTCACAGCCGACCCCCTATCGTTCTCTTTCACTCCCTCTGTCACTTTACTTTTGCCTTTAAGAGAAAAAGTATCTCTGCTAAATTATTTCCCTTCACTGTTTATCTAATAAAATGACTTTTTAATAAACGTCTGCTCATTCTACCATATATCACACTCTGAGAGTCTTCATAGCATTAATCTATACATATAATAAAACTGGAAGGCATACTTACCTACTTTGCTGCCCCCTACTCCGGGAGGAGTCAGCGTTGTAGGCGCATGGGGGCGTGGCCGGCAGCAGGATGGGCATTCCAGGGGCGTAGCCAACAGGGTAGTGGACCATCTGGGGGCGTGGTATCAGGATCGCATCATCGTGGCTCCGCCCCCCACTATGCAGTGCCGAGAAAAGAGGCGCTGTATAGCAGGGGGCGGAGTTACGATGACGCTATTCAGCGCGAATCGCGTCATCGGACCCCCTCGGACCGCCCACTTGTTCTCTGCTGTGGGCAGCCGAGGAGGGTCGTGGAGGGGCAGCACGGAAAGCGGGAGGCTTGCCCACCTTTCCGGGGGGCCGGGAGGGCCACCCAATTTTCGGGAGCCTCCCGGCCATTCCGGGAGGGTGGGTAAGTATGCTGTAAGGGTTGTGTCTATACAAAGCAATTTTTGGGGACTGTGTATGAACTATGATACTGGCGACCCCCAACATCCCGAAGGTAAGTATCAGGGTGATTGTCAGGGTTAGGACCTGGGGGGTGGGCAGGGGGGTTAGGCACTAGACAGGTGGTTATCCCTAGATGCCACCCCCTGAGTCTTAGCCCTAGCCACCGAAACCCCTCTCACCCCCCTCCCCCACATTCTTAGCCCTAGCTGTCACCCCAGGCGGGTTAGGCTAGGAGACAAGGGAGTAGTAAAATAATTACCCCGTCCCCTGTCATCCGGTGTCATGTCATGTGACCACCAGCATCCCGAATGCCGTGATGCTGTATCACGCCCATTTATATACACTATATACATATATTGCACACCCCAAAAAACGCTCAGGGCCGAAGGTGTAGATTTCAGGACCAGCTGCTTCTTCTTTGGGCAGCTTTACGTGGCTTGCTTACCAGTAGTAGCCCCAAGCATCTTTTTGTGTTAATTCCTGAAGAAAAAATATTGTTTTCAAAGAAAATTTGTGATCAATGTGTACAGTGTACAATGGGGGTCATTCCGAGTTGTTCGCTCGTTGCCGATTTTCGCAACGGAGCAATTAAGGCAAAAATGCGCATGCGCATGGTACGCAGTGCGCATGCGCTAATTATTTTAGCACAAAACTTAGTAGATTTACTCACGGCAGAACGAAGATTTTTCATCGTTGAAGTGATCGGAGTGTGATTGACAGGAAGTGGGTGTTTCTGAGCAGAAACTGACCGTTTTCTGGGAGTGTGCGGAAAAACACAGGCGTGCCAGCATAAAACACAGGAGTGCCTGGAGAAACGGGGGAGTGGCTGTCCGAACGCAGGGCGTGTTTGTGACGTCAAACCAGGAACAAAACGGGCTGAGCTGATCGCAGTGTAGGAGTAAGTCTCGAGCTACTCAGAAACTGCTAAGAAATTTCTATTCACAATTCTGCTAATCTTTCGTTCGCAATTCTGCTAAGCGAAGATACACTCCCAGAGGGCGGCGGCCTAGCGTGTGCAATGCTGCTAAAAGCAGCTAGCGAGCGCACAACTCGGAATGAGGGCCAATATACAGTACATCACGGTATTAGATGGCACTACTGTCTTTGTAAAATGACTTCCAATAACAGACGTCCACGCGAGTGAAGCCGCGGGCAAACGCTAGTATTATATATTTACTGCAAACAATGTTTAGTAGATACAAGATGA